>NW_015505850.1:306228-396097 GCF_001515645.1 Sinocyclocheilus grahami
GGTCACATTACAGTGGAGTCAGCTGTCTTAACCGTGGCTTGTGTACTGCAAACACATATCCATCACTGTGTCTGTCACGCGACTCTGTTTCCCTTTCGGGCTCTGTCTTTACATTTATTTTGAAAGATGAAGCTCGCGATTATGGTAAGGGGCGTTACATTTCCGACGAGTGCTTGCAGTGTTCAGCCAATCACAATGCACTGGGTCAGCTGGCCAATCAGAGCAGATTGCACTTGTCGGAAGGAGTGACTTTGTAGAAAACGAAGCGTTTGAAAGAGGCGGGGCATAGAGGACCTACAATAATGTACAGTATTTGAAAAATAATGTGTTTTTTGAACATTAAAGCATGTCAACATATTCTGTTACACCAAATACACAAAATAATGATCTTTAAAAAAGCATCATATGACCCCTTTAATCAAACTCAGATGATGAGACACTGATGTCAACATACCTCTGGTACAGAGTTTATAGTGTGAACTTGGCCAATAAGTTTACAGTAAGACTGAAAAAGCAGCAGCAGTTGAAAGTGGAGTTTGTAGAGTCTTTGACAAAGCTCCAGTTGCTGTAAACAAAACATAAATAAAATTAACACCACAATCTCATTTAAAAGTTCTTTAAATCTTCTTAATATATATGAAAGAAGTTACTACACAACAGTTGCAGAAAACCAAACAAGGATACAAGCGTGTTAACAAAATAGTGTTTTCATTTAAAAAAAATATGAGGCCTGTGAAAAAATGTGACAATATCTACATTTAGAACAAGGGAAATGGGACATGAGGCCAAAAAGATTTTTTATAAAACTTACTGCAAGAGATTCCATTTGCTATAAAGCAGGCATTGCAAGACAAAAGGTGAGAAGTGAGAAGGAAGTTTTGAGTATAGTGTGAATACATGCAGCCAACGGCGGCACAGGCAATATAAAGCATGAGCAATGGCTCCATCATGCATGAGCAGAAAAAGTGAATAGACAAGCAGAGAAAGAAAAAGGGTCACAAATATGCCCTCTTATTTTTATTTTTGCATGGGGACTGTGCTGGGTAAAAAAAAAACCAAGATGCAATCAGTACCCATATGCCTTTTTTATTGCTTTAACTGGTTACGGCTTGAAGGGATCTTTAAGGGTTGAAAGCAGGTATATATTAGATTACATTTTAGAGTCAGGAAATAAACGTTTTCAGGGTTTCTTTAAACTTCTTCAAAGCCCAGCAGAGAAAGACCCCTCATGCCAAACATAAGAATAGGGGGTGCTGTTGTGAAGTAAAACAGCTTGTGTTTGAAACAGGCTTAAAGTTATAGAGCAAACAGATAGAAAAGAGTTGTCACTCACAGAGCTATCACAGAACAATTGAAATGCAGAAAATATAAAGAAGTACATTGAAATGGAATCTGAAACACATGTTGGTCAACTAATCTCACTCATATCTCAGGACGCAACAGACATTACAGTGGCATCAATCAGTGGACAATGCAGCCATACCAAAACATTCACACAGAGTAATATCTATCTATCTATATATATATATATATATATATAAAGAAAGACAGAAACTCATGCATTATTTATGGTACACCACCACACTGTAGTTTTAGGGTTGTGTCAAAGTATTAGACAGCCGAACTGTTAAAGCTCCAGTTTGCAAAATGTTGAGATCTAGATCATGTACATAAATAATAATGACGTTCCTTTATTCGTTTTCTTTGGAATTGCTGCCTATCTAACTGTTATGTTAAAAAGCAGAGGTGTCATACCTTCTCTTCCTTTTCAGCAGGCTGATGGGTAATCACTCCATCTCCAGTGCATTTGGGGAAACTGGCCTTGCAGTTGCGTAGCCACTGAAAGAGTCACAGGCAACAGTAAGTAGTGCTATAAAAAGCAATAAAAAGCTGTAGTGCTTTTTATTTACCGCTTCTATGATGAAATTGTATATAAACAGTATACTGCATATATTCATATATATATTCTTATTCCCTATGGTTCAAAAGTTTGGAGTCAGAAAATTAATTATGTTTAATTCCATATATACACACATAACATACTAGAGATTTTCTAAATAAAATAATTTAAAGGAAAATTGCACATTTACTGTTTTGTAAAATAATGCATTATTGCACATACTGATATGACTGCCTCCTTTTTGTTGTTGTAGGTCTCTAGATACTCCTGCAGCTCTAACACACTAAACTTCATCTTCTCCAAGAGCCCGTACGACACAATCTGAAACGCATATTTAAGAGATACATTTTATAAGTACATTTTAAAATGGCTTGCACACATACACAGTGAGGAAGAAATTGAACAGATCACTAAGGCTGGTACTGATTTGAGTTCTGTATATAGCATTGATATCATTCATATTCAAACAAGAAACTCACAGTGTCGGCATCGACAAACAACGTGGGACATTCGGAGCAGGATGTCAGCATCTGGGATGACCTTACAAACTTCGCTCCAATTCCACGAAGGCCGTCGCCAAGGTAACCAGCAGCGTCACAAGTCAAGGTGCAGAACTTGGCCTGTATACTCTGAAGGTCAGAAGCAACATATCCTATTTAATCTGTCCCAGACCAGCATGTTGTCAGTGCCAATAGAATATAATCAAAGATGTGGCATGTCTTCTAAAACTTTGGCACTACTGAGTTGTCAGCTTTGTGTGATGAACCAAAGAAAATCCAAGGTAATGAATAAAATCATTGACATTAACAACACAGCCTGCAACAATTAGAATGTTAGAAAAGTGTCCGTTGATTAATTTCACTTCTTTTTTTATCATTAAGATAGGTCTTTATTGATAGATAAGATAGACCTTTATTGAAGCTGCTTGGCAAAAATCGACATAATAAGGACCAATGACAACCTACTGTACCTCTATTAGTTACCTGAAAGAGTGAGGAGAAGACTTGGAAGGTGTAAACTGCACAGGAACCATCCGAGTCAGCCACCAACTGGCTGAGATGATCGCGCCAAGCCTCCTCAGCATCATCGCATACAGTCGGCTGGAAAGCGGCCAGGATGGCGGAGAAAAAGGGAGAAGGTGGAGGGGAGGAACGAGACTCTAGCAACAGCTCTTCCTTTTCCTCCTCTGCCTGTGCCACAGAGCTCGGCTGGTCTCCAAACCCACTGGAGGAAATGAGGGATAGAATTATGTGGTGAGGGAAAAAAAAGTTTCAAACATCAGCTATGTGAAACTTGAGAAAATCTGACTTCTCCAGACTTTTCTACTAAAACTGAAATAGAATCATGTATGTTGAGAGTGTGAATGCAGTACCTGGGTACACAACATGTCTCGTTGTCAGTAAAGAAGTTGTTTTCCCTCTGGGATGTGCCTGCTGTTAGAATGTCAGAACTACTGAAGGCAGGCGGCGACTCGCAAATGCAGAGTGAGATATCGTCCTCATTAACAACGGCTTCTTCTTCTTCAGCCGAATCCTCAGCCTAGTTTTGGACAGGATTCACAAGAAAAGCTTGTTAAGTATTTATCGCCAATGCAAATGCATTACATATTCGTCATACAATGGAAACAGCTGTGGCTATGAAAAAATTTATTATGAAAAAATATTATTAAGAAAAGATCAGATTATGTGGCTGACTTTTTCATTCTGAGCAGTAAAATGACATTAGTGACAGACTGACTGGTCAGACTGATTAATCTGACGATTGTCTTTTTGTGGCTAAAATACAGAAGTGATTCACCCAAATGTCAGTTCCATAATTTACTAACTGCTAAACATTTCATCAAATACTTTTAAATTGTATCTAACATTTTAATTTATACACTGATTTAATTATTGCATTTATTATCATTTAAAATATATTTTATATATACTGATATTTAGACAGAGGACAGGGTGGCTAATGAAAAAATTAAATTAAATTAAATAATAAAATAAACATATTGGTCAACCAACTCTGTCATTTATTTAATAAAAATATTTATTATATTTATAAATAAATATTCACTAACCTTTCAAAATTACAACTCTTCATGCTGAGAATCGCTTCTCTTTTGAGTGCTTTTTTTATCATTTACATTTTTGTATTTTTTTTTCAATAATGTCAAATTCAGATATATTAAGAGACCTTTAAAAAATTGGAGGACCAAAATCTGATTGGTCTGGTCTCATGTTTACGGCCACAGGCAATGGGTACACTCTCTTTATTTGCACCCCTAGCATTTAGCATGTGAGTGATGTTACAGCTTTGCCACCCACAGAGAAGTCATACACATTGTCCTAGTGGCTCATCCAGAGCCTTTTTCTGAGACTGTGGTAGGCAGTGGTAGGCCTCACAGACAAAAAGCGGTTAGCAGATAGAAATGGCGAGCTTTTGAAGAGCAAGGATTACTTGCAATTCCATGCCGCTTTGCAAATTAATCTAATGCCCCATCCTAAAAAAAAAGCATTTCAGAGAAAAATACTATCAGCAAACTACCTCCGAAAATCTACCCATGCTAAAAGCAGAGCCAGACATGTAAAGCAAGCACAGAAAGAGATTTCTTTTTTTCAACCGTGTTAATGGAAAAACTCCAGAACAGAAGTGCGGTATGATTAGGAATGTGTCTGCCCCCAAAGATCAGCCATTTTGAAGCTCTTATTCACCCGATGGTTCGAGCCCTCGGGTGCTGAGATCTCAAAGCTAGGAGTTGGGGTGGAAAGAGGAATTGGGTCAGCTTGAATGTTGTCAAAGGAGATGGGAGGGGAGTCCATGGGGTTTAGTTCCTCAGTAGGAGACAGGCTGACATTCTGAAATGATAAATAGTTTAATTCGACATTATATATATAAAATAGTTTTTAAATGTTTCTATAAAATAGATTTTATAGATTTATAATACATACTGTAAAAGAAAAGTTTTTCTAATCTTTTATCAAAAGTTTTCCGCCTCCTCACAATCCAATTATCCTAATGGATAAAATCCTGCCTACAATATTTCCCAATGAATATTCTGTTTCATACATCACATTAAGTTAAATAGTTTACAACAAAAAAAAAAGAACAAATTCAACATTACTAGTTGTGAAGCTGAGAGAATCTGGCTGGCTGTGAGGGACTCTTCCTCAGAAGACTCGTCAGAATCATCATGGACGATTGGACACAGGCTTGGTGAACTTCCTGAGAGCTGGCTGTCCTCCTCCATTGGTTGGGCTTCAGCCTGGTCCAGGCTGTCAATGGAACGCCTCCGCGCACCCCAGTTAAAGCTGTCAGCTGTCTCACCCTGTCAGAGAAAGAGTGAGAGAAATACAGAGTCCTCTGATTTGGTATATAGCACACAACCACATTTCAAAATCCACACAGTCATTGGCTACAGCAAGCTCTATGTGAAGGTGTTCAGTCTGTGAGTTTGTTATATAAGGATATCTCTCCATATAAAGGATTAACACAGTAGTGAACAGGAACACATTTCTAAAACATTCTTGCTCTTGTAGAGTAAGTGATAAAGTGCCTGAAGGCCATTTGCTTTGGAAGAGGCTCAAGTTATCACTGCAGCCACATGCCTTAACATCAGAGTCAAGAGTCAACATCCACATTCCTTCACCGATCCAGCTCAGTTCAGTGTTTAAGCTTTCCTCTAACAGGGCGCTTAAACACTGAACTCAAAAAGTTACTTTTACTACACTACTTTAATTACTTTCTTGTAACTTGACCAAAACAAAATGGTAAAGAAGCAAGAAGAAGTCTTTGATACTGTTACACTGAAGGTTGGAACTAAAATATGATGGCTTTATAAAAACACTCTTGAAATTTATTCAGAAGGGAGAATTTATTTGAAAGGCTGAATCTGCCCTTTTACAGTAAGTGTCTCTGTGGCATTGCAGCTTCAGCAAATTGGTACAGTGACCTCAATGAACTGACTAATGATTTCATAAGAGAGTGCAGACAAGAGATGGCCAAGCTATTAAAATACAGACATACTGAAATATAATAAAAACCACATTTATAAATGCTACCCACCAATTAATTCTTACATTTTCTAAGATACAATACAGTTCAAAAGTTTGTGGTCGGTAAGATTTTTGACAGAATTCTCTTATGCTCACCAAAGCTGCATTGCTTTGACTAAAAATACAGTAAAGCAGTAATACTGTAAAATAGTACTACAATTCAAAATAACGGTGTTCTAAATGAATATATTTTAAAATGTAATTTTTTCCTGTGATTGCTGTGGCAAAGCTGAATTTTCCAGTCTTCAGTGTCACATGATACTTCAGAAATCATTCAAATATGCTGTTTTGATCAAGAATTTCTTATTATTGTCACTGTTGAAAACAGCCAGGCTGCTTAATATTCTTGCTTAATAGCGTTCAAAACAACAGCATTTATTTGAGAAGAAAATATTTTGTATCATGCCTTTACTGTCACTTTTTTGTGTGATTTTAAAATAAATAATTTGAAAAAATAAATAAAATGTTTAATAAAAAATTCTGTGGTAAAGTTTGCACATTTCATCAATGAGGATGAATATGTTTGATCTGAATCTGTTTGATTGTATCTGTCCAATCTAAATGTGCACATTTTGATTAATCCATTTTGACGTGCCACTGTGTTTTGAACATGATTGAAACAAAATTATGTTTCTAGGTAGAGTTATGGACATGCATCACGATGCACAGAATGTGAATAAACACAATATCATCTTGTCCTACTGCACACAGCACAACATTAGAGGATTCCTGGGCTTACCTGCATCTCCTTGATGGCACAGACATAAACAAGGAGAGGAGAATGTATTAAAAGAGTTAAAGAAAGTTACAGTGGTATTGCGCAAACAGTGCAGCAGTTTATCTCTGACTGATACTTTGCAAAAGTTTAATGCTCAGCTCTGCTTTCCCCAAGGGTCCACTTTACTGCAGTCAAAACAAAGTTCACCCAAGTAATTTGGAAGTCAAAAAATGTCACAAGCAAGAGGGAGCTGATCATTTTGGTTTTGTTTTTTAAAGATCTGCTCACCTCTCCATCTTCCAGTTCCACATCCAGGAAGTCAAAGTCCCTAAACACACGGAACTGCTGTTCTGAAGTGGTGTCATCCATGTTTTCGGTGTCCCGTGTGCCGTCCTCAGAGGACACCAGACTGGGCTGGTGCTCAATCAGGTCCAGTTCCCCACAGGATGAGAAAATCACCTGTAGGAAGGGCTTTAGAATGATTTCTGACATATTTTAAAATATTTAATACTGGATGGATAACACATATGTCACTTACAGATGGGTTTTTGGTGAGTCCAACTTCTTGGCCACACAAGGTTAATACATTCACCAACTTCTCACGAGTTCTTTTCTAAATTGGAGAGAAATAACACAAAAATAATAAACATAACAAAGAAAATAAAATAAAAAATTACATTGAAAATAATTGAATTAAATTAATAAAAGGTTCAATTAAACAAAATAATAAATAAGAACATTAACATAGAGGGGATATATAAATGCAAATCTTATTTATGCACTGTTCTTCAGCAAATGTCAGACCTTCAAAGAGTGTATTTGTGAGCGCTCACCTGTGAGGACTGTGGTCGTTTCCAGCTGACAGGCACCAGCACGTGGTTGTTTTGGTAAGAGCCTGAGGATGTAGAGGAGGTACTGCGTGTCACGGTAACCCCTCCTGCATTCTTCCCATCTTGCCTCGGAGAACCGTGAAGCTCGTCATATCGCTGGCCAATCACCGGTGTCTAAAACACACACAATGGCACGCACCATTTAAGCCCGTCTGATCTTTTCTTTACATGTCATGAGCTTGTGGCCCTCGGCCCAAAAGTCTTTATTCAAGTGCATTCCCTTTCCTAACGTCAAGTTGCCTCGGATCCCGACAAACTATTTAGGACCTGCTGGAAAAAGTGGACGCCTTTTCTCAATGGTCCTGCTCCTCTGTCTCTCGTAGTGGAGCTTTGAAAAACAGAACTTCAATAAAGGGAGCCAAACAAAGCTTGGGGGAATGACAGGATTTCCATTATTGAGGTCACCTGCCCTTAATTCCTGTGAAATACTTTCTGCTGGGATGGAATTCAGCATGTCCGTTTTCCTTCTGTCTCACCAACTTGCTAGAGGCATGTTCCAGAGGTATTTGACAGAGGGCAGAGGAGTCTGCTTTGAGACTCTAGAAGGGCTGATGCAAAGCGCCACAGCCGGACTGACATCATTTCCTGGAATTCATGCACTACACAAATAGCTCCCTGTTAGGTTCCCACACTTTAAGGCCAGGTTGTTCATATTTCCATCAAGTTTTAAACAGAAAACCTAACCTTCAGAGTTTGCTTAAAACAAATGTTACAACAAAACAACAAAAAATGCATG
The DNA here is from genome assembly GCF_001515645.1 of Sinocyclocheilus grahami. Classification (NCBI taxonomy): domain Eukaryota; kingdom Metazoa; phylum Chordata; class Actinopteri; order Cypriniformes; family Cyprinidae; genus Sinocyclocheilus; species Sinocyclocheilus grahami. The sequence continues at coordinate 314,516 of NW_015505850.1, forward strand.
ACTCCACCCTGGAAAATGTGGACAAATCCATCGAGGATGCCAGCATTTGGTGGTTTGCTGGCATGGCTCACTTTTACACACTATGTACCATCTCAGCTTAATGTACACCACCACTTAAAAGAACAACTTTCTCTTTTTTACAATAATAATAATAATTTTTAAATTATAAAAATAACATCTAATGATAAAAATTATATTTAGTGTTTTTTCAGTCTTATTTTTTCTTGTGTTGTGCATTTAAAAACATTTATCAATTGAAATGCTATAATACTTTTTTATATAATACAATACAATATAATATCATATATATTTTAAATCATCAAATTATAAAATAACACAAATGGAAGGTACCAAAAAGGTTTTAAACCATTTTTAGCTCCTTCAAAGTCACCACCCTTTCCCTACATTCCAGTTCTACACACTCATCCTCTTAACCAACTTTATGAGGTGCATCCTGGGATGGTTTTTAAATAGTACTGAATGACTTTACATGCATGCTGGATAGTTTTTGTTTGCTACAAATCTGATTTCAGGCATTTATAGATAAGCCTCAGGGTTTTATAGATCATGAAAAACATAAATTCAGTGTCCACATTTTTGACTACAAAGAAAGTAAAACAGACACAAAAGGCCAGAAAGGCATGTCATACCTCTGAAATGTCAAAGTGAAAGTCAAGGGTCTTTCCGGGCAGGGCTTTGGAGGGTGTGTCCCAAACACGCCTGACATCCACAGTGGATGCGTTACTCTGCGGGGACAAAGGCGAAACCAGACTAGCCGAGCGGGAGACCACCAGCTTTAATATGTTCAAGGCTTCCTTCCAGTGTGCAGTCTAAATTCACAGAAACAAACACAAAACAGAACTAAGTTATTCTCAAAGGACACATTCAGAATCTTGCTCACCTCCCAAAGCATTACATACAGTCAATCCATCTTCACGAGCAGTAGCTGTCTCTTCCTCTGCTGAGATAAACACACAAGCCCAGCGAGAGAAGCAGTAGTTCAGAGGAGCGTCTTTGCTGTGAGGCCACACTGAAGGCCTCAGTAATGTGGACAGCAGCCAATAGGACTGACTGTTTATAGACTGCTGCTGGGTGTGCCTCTGGATTTATAGCCCTGGCATAAGGTCCTGTTTTTTAATTCTCTTTTTTTCTCCCTCCGAAGGAAGGGTTGAGAGATGGAAAACCAGCAGTAATACCAAGGATGCAAGACAGCTTTAAGTTTTACAGCAGAAATGCTATAAAACACTATTATGTCATGAGTAAATTTAGGCTGAATGATACGAGCCAGTTAAATGCGATCATTGAGGATAATTTTAGAAGCGCCCACAATAAATATTTTGTGAAAAGCATTAGTGTAAAATGATAACTGATTAGTTATATCTTTATGTTGTGTTTCCTTTAACCATTCGACTTTAATTTGATTCAGATTTACAAGCTCTTGATTCTAAATCGGATTCTGATTCATTTGATTATATCTCAGTTATAATGTCTATTTTGTTTACATATCCTTACCATTATCTTGCAGTGTAGTCTTTTTATTGCATCACATTCTATACACACCGCAAATTCACATTTACAATACATACAATACAATTACAATACATGCACTGTAGCAGTGTTGGTATTGTTAACTAAAACTTGAACTATTAAAAACGGTTCCTGTAAATAAAATACAATAAAATAAAATATAAAAATTAGAAATAAAATGAAATAAATATAAATATAAATATCAGCTGAAAAACGTAATCTTAAAAAAACAAGAAATGTTGCTTTGGCAACTAACTAAAATAAAATAAGTTGAATTTAAAATATTAAAATGATAAAAACTTAAAAAAGGTAAAAAATGTAAAAAAGAAAACTTTTATACAAATTATTAAAGCACATTACAAAAGTAAACAGTGAATTTAAAAGATAACTGAACATGCTAATTCAAGCTCATTCAAAATATAAATAAATACTAGTATTTTTCATAATAGTATATAAAATTACATTGAATTGTAGGTCTTTATGGTCAAAAGCATCTGTAAATGACTACATTTTAATAAAACCTGTGGAACAAATAATTAAATTATAAGTTAAAGGAGTCACACCTGAACAAACTTCTCTATGGTTGTTAGAACCTCCATGTTGAAGAGTTTGGCTTGAATAGCACTCAGGTCCATGTGACTCAGTAGACTGTAGATGATTTGCAGAAGAGTTTGTTGCATGCTGGGTAATCCTTTCTCCAGCAACTGTTTACAAAATAAGGAAAGTATTAGAAAGTTTTCCTGAACACAATGTATGTTCACATTCCAGTCTTGTTTATAATTTTTTTCCTTAAAATTTCAAATGTCGTAAGAGTAACTTTTATTTGTGGTCTTCCTACCTCCGCCATGTAAGTAACCATGCTGAGTGTGCTGTCGCTGAACGCTTCATGTAGGTAGCGGCACACCACATTGACCCAAGAGAAGCAGTCACGGGTATAGGTGTGCGTTTTGTACAATGTCATCAAATGGGCAAGGTTGGACAGCTTGGAGTTCTTTTCCTCAAGGCAAACCTGTCAATCAAATTGAGTGATTTTCAGCAAACAAATGTGATGCAGATTCTCAGATTAGCTATAAAAGTGCATTTATAGTGCGGTTGAAGGTCAGAGTAACAGAAACAGACCTGGGAAATTCTCTCAGCCACGTCCTTACAGAATTGAGTAGGTGAGTCAAAGTGTAACACAAGATGGGGGATGAGGCAGAGCACGTTTAATGGGAAACCTGAAAGGTAATAGCAGATTTGCTTTCATAATCCCACTTAAAATGAAGGATGGACAAGAATTTTGGTGGATTAATGGAGAATTATGGTAGTTCATAATCCCACTTAAAATGAGGGATGGACAATAATTTTGGTGGATTAATGGAAAATTATGGTAGTTCATAATCCCACTTAAAATGAGGGATGGACAAGAATTTTGGTGGATTAATGGAGAATTATGTTAGAAAGATACATTTAGCTGGTAGTAGAGACAAAAAGGTCTACCTATGACTTGTGAGGTGTCCACCACAGGTAGGCGTGAGACGGGCGTGAGCTGGCTGAACATCTCCAAGGTGAGTTCTGTAGTGTTTGCAGAGGTGAAGCCCTTCAGAAGCAGCTGCTGAAGCCCAGAGAACTCCTTCCATTTTAACTGGATCTGGATCTTCTCCAGCTTCTCTCTGTATTCCTGCTTATCCAATGAAATGTGGCCTATCAGCTTCCCTAACAACCTGAGGGACATCTGGTACTCAAACTCAAAGTCTGACTCCATGAGTGACACCACTGCCCAAAAAATGCTGGCCAGCAGGTTGCGAGGATGGTTGGCATTGGTCGGGTCGGTAGAGACCACGTTGTCTCTGGAGGAGGATGAGGACAGGGATCGGAGCTTGGAGATATTGCTCTGATGAAGGTGGATGCGGTCCAAGGTGGCACTCCGGGGAACCTCAGAGGAACGCTCAACCTCGCCAAAGCGCTTGGGTACGGAGTAGCTACGCTGGTGGCGTATTCGCTCAGAAGCAGTGCCTGATCCTGGGATCAGGTCCAGCTGACTGGTGCTTTTACGGTTTAGTGTTAACTTGCTGCTGGATGGAAGATCTGGTGAAGACGCCCTGCAGGAACACAGACTGATTACAAACAGGCAACGAAGCCTCTTGGACTTTTGATGTTGAAGTTAGAAGAAGACTTTAATCCTATAAAGCCTACTCATATTTCATACATAAAAGGCTTCTGAATAATAAACAATTATTATCAAAACTTATTGAAAACTACTACTACTACATGCCTTCTGTCAACTGATTGATAGTTTTAACAAGTAAAAAACACATATGCAAACCTTTTTAGGTTTAAAAAAAATTTGTCTAAAGGTTAAAAAAAAACAGACTATTTTTCAGACTATTCATGATTATTTCATATGTCAGGCTTTACATAGATAATGTTGTATGATGGGAACTTACCGTAGTATGACAAAGAAGTCATTGTTCTTCAGGCACTCGGCTAGATTATCCACCACTGACTCAAGAGTGAGGAGAAGCTCCATTACATAACCCTGTGGAGAAGATGCATTCTAAGTTTCTTCGCTCACTGAATCAGTCAGAACTGTCATTAAGGAACCAGAAGCTCACCTGAACCTCCTCCCCGGGCTCCCCGACTACCTCCACCAAGCGTGAAAGCAGGTCGGACACAGCCAACGCTGAGAGGGGCTGCCGTAGAGCTCTGAACACCTGGAAGGAACGCCCAGCGTAATGTCTGGAGGAGCTGCACAGAGCCATCTGCAATGCCACTTCACTCAACTGCTGCTCAAGCCTAATGTCTACAAGCAGACAGAACACGTGGCGTGCAAACACAAGGACACAACTTAAAAACAGTCAATAAAATAAAACAAAACAGACAATAAAAATTCACCAGCTGCACCCTGTTAAGGTGGAATGACTGGAATGACTAAAGACAAATGTGACTTACCTGATTTGGACTCTTTGAACACAGAAACTACATGTCGCAGGAAGTTGGCAAGCTGCTCGGTACTCTTTGAGTGTTGATTCTTAGGAGTGATGTCTTCATGGCTCCACAATGGTCCAAAAGGTCTAAAGAAACCACACAAATATTCATATAATCTCTTACATATGCAGTATAAATTGTAAATGACAGGAAGAGCTACTTTCACCTTGACAGTAGTGTGATATGTTTGATTATTACTTGCTTGTGGCCAAAACTGCCACTAGATGGCAGAATAGGCCAAAAGATACAATTTTACCTGCAAACCAAACAGTTTCTTAAAAGTTGATCTTTCATCAATCAAAATGTAAAATAAACTAAATAACCAGACATCAATTGCTGTACATTAAATATTTTAAGCATGCATGATGAACATGCATGAAACTTTTTAGAGATGAGGCGAGAAATATTTTGAATCAATATTTAAGTGAAAAAGGGTTGTTTTTCCATCCTGTACATACTGTATAAACTTGTTCACACTGGCAACTCAAATCCAGCTTTTTCCATATCCAATTCAAATCCAACTGCTTTTCTCTGTTGACCATACAGTAGCTGTTAATACCATAATAATCATTTCATTACTTTCAGTTATCAATATTTCTAGTAATTGCTTCATTACTTCCAGTTACTGTAAAAGAACGTCACTTGGTAGTGTGCAAATGCCTTCATTACTATGACAACCAAAGATGATGGCAGAAAATAGCTATACTCCAAATACCATACAGATCCACTTGATCATGAGCAAATAACAGTGCTTCCAGTCTTAAAGATGGGATTTGAAAACCAGTCTGGAATTGTCTGCAGTGTGAACATAGTCTGAAAGAACCAACACCAGCACCAACATCAGACGGACGCCCTTTTAAACAACACCCCAGCGAGAACCGCTCTGAAGTAGACTGATGAAATGCAACATACAAGTCTGTTACATCTTGAGTGATGTCAGATGTAAGACGTATCAGATGTGTCATTTCCTGAATCAGTTCCTGAACAGCTCTGGAATATTAACACGAAATGACCTTTCATTTTAATTATAGAACAAGACAAGTAACATTGCAAATTTCACACTTAGAGGCTATCTGGACCCTATTAAAATGTATTTAATAGTTAAACACTTTCAATATAGGAAGTTATTTTCAATATAAAAATATTAATTTCTTTAAAAAATAACAAACAAAAACAAATATGACCACAACATTTTCTAACTATAAGTTCTTGTACCTGGTAGTGAGAAACTCAATGAGTTTGCTGCTCTTCTCATCATCTTCAGTGCTGCTCTCCATTTGCTCCACCTCTTCCTGGGCCAGGTGAGGCAGGTTGGAGCTGCTGCTTCCAAGGCTCAGGCTGGACGAGGCAGAGGAGGAACTGAGGCCAGAATCTGGAACCGGAGATGCCTGGCCATTCCGCAGGAAGTCCACACCACCTGAACACCATATGTAGGGTAAGTGAAAATGTTTGGGAAGGAACAAGCTCTGAAGATGAAACCTCATTTTAGCTTACTCAACTGAAATATTTGAGCAAGACAAAAAAATAGGGTGAAAACATTCCTAAATGAGCCAAATCAAAGAACATTAAAGAACAATACTTCAATCACTATGCTGCTATGATAGGGGTTGGGGTATCTTATCAGCATAATTTCGAATTTGCCTAGACATGCTTTAACAGCATGGAGACCACCATCTGCAAACCAGTCCTGGGTCCGACAGATGGTCCCTTTGGAGCAAGAAGATAAAAATAGTCCATAGGAATGCACTAATCAGACCTTTAGATGATCTGTGTATATATAATTGTTTTTGGCTGCACCTCCAAAAGTTGCACAGATAAGAATACTCACCCTCCACCCCTCCACAGAATTTCAACATGACTGCACTCTCAAAGCTATGTGTCAAATGCCAAAGCCAATGAGTAAGTGTTCATGCAATGAGGGTGTGATGAACAGGATTCATGAAAAGTTGCTAAATTTGTCTTATTGAAGGCAGAATTTCACAACATTTAATAAAATGTAGAGCTTCACAAAGCATCAAAGCATTCATCATTGAATTTGCCCTTCATTTCCAGGTCTAACAGTTATATAAAAACGTAGTTGCAAAATTAACGCAGCTGGAGCATAGTTTCAAAGTACTTATTTGAACCTTATAAAGTTATATGTATCATATTTGATACATGGCTTTTGTAGACCTCTACATCATATATAAATAAATAAATGATAAATACATTTGAAAAACAATTTACATAAATGACCTTATTATCCTGATCATCACATTGTTTGACATATTTAAATGTTATGTCTCGTACCGGTGTAGAACTCAGGCTGGTAGGTGGGTTTGAAAGTCAGGCTCTTGTTGCTGTTGGCATCTCTGGTGTTTAGCAGAACAGAGGCAATGAGGCTGAAATTGTTGTTGCAAGATAACGTGATGAGAAGGTGCAAGAGAAGCCTCTTACAGTGTTCAAACACCTCCGGGCGGTAGTGGTCCATACCTAAAAAAGAGCCACATTCTCAAAGTTAGAGGTTCACATTTGTACTTACACTCATTCATTATTGTTTAGGTTCATTTGGGGGGATTATGGAAGGGATAAGTGGGAATATCTGGTTCTAGCCTTTGTTTTTTTGAGTCTTCCAACACCTAAATGTTGTTTTTATTTCAACTGAATAATGTTCCCTATCCGCAGGTATACAAGTATTTCACATATTTCTAAAAAAGATAAGGTTGGTCCATCCTACATGTTCAGGAGATAGCAGCTACTGCTTTCACTGACAACACTGTTCTCATAGCAACCCAAATAGTTACAGTCATAAGACACATTGAGAGATGCAATGATTCAGATAAAATTAGATTAAAAAAAAAGACAAAAGCAAATCCATTTTGGATAAAAAAAAATACCATGTACTACAGTAAAAGCAGTACATCTCATCTGACCACACCTGACTCAAGCACTGCAGCCTTAATCTAGAGGGTGTAATCCCTGATAAAATGCCCCAAATTGTGATGAGAACAGAACACAGGGGCTCTACTGACCCAGGAAACAGGCATGGAGCAGTAGAGGGAGGTGCAGGGCCCAGTCCTCCTTCACGCTATGATCCACCACCAGCTCTGTCATGAAGATCACTGCTATGTTACACCTGCACCATACAAAACACACTGGTCTTTCAGTAAATGAACAAAAAACACATACCAGCAATGACCTTTCAAAAAGAACAGTACATATTCAACAGCTGTGACTGAGTGACAAAGCTAATTATTTAAAGGGAGTATGCTGGTTTTGTCATTACATTGATGATGGCCATTGATATCATAGTTCCCGATTAGATGTTTAAAAGAACATTGGTAACATGTTATCATGGTTTTTCGGGTCAGAGGTACTCTGACGACAGCACTGCAGTTTCTGATCATCTATTTTCCATCTGTCTGATAATGGCAGAGTGACGTGCTTTAAGATTTCAGGATTACATAAGAATCAAGTCTTATGATGAGAGATTAAATTTAACAAGTCAAGTACCAGTGCTTTAAAAGCTAGTATGCAATTCTAGTCTGGGTGACCCAGCAGACTTTGACATTCAATCTAAATCTGAATAAAAGATTGTTACATAATATAAAGTATAGATTTATTTTTGTTGCTTAATGGCTGTTTTATAGTAACAGAATAAATAATCTAATTGAAATAATGTACTTTTTTGTAAAAACAAATAAAAATGCAATACTTTACTTACAATGGAAGTCTATTGCACAATTGTACTGGAGATTTAGAAGTACAGATATATGACAATCATATTTTTTGTTAAAGAATTTTTATAAATCATGCCATTTCCTGGTATGTTTGTGCAGGTTTACATGATCACAGCACGAACTGAAAGATCAGTTATAAAGATCAAACAAACACTTTTCCTCCATTCTCCTCCAGTAATAAGTATAATGTTTAAGAGTTATGGTTACACTATCAGAAAATATGAAAACTGCATATTTTAGAATAAATAAAATAAAAATAAAATAAAACATGAAACTTTAGGAAACTCCAGAAGTTTGACCTGTGGAGAGGTCCTCGTGGGGTGACTGTTTCAGGTAGATAGTCGACCAGCGGTGCCCAGCAGCCTCCGTTAACTGGCATGGGAAGAGGAAGCGGCTGATTGGTTTCCAGCACACTCATAAGCCACATGGCATACGGAGGGAGCGGCTCACCTGCAGGCAAAGCAAAAAGGGTCAAAACAACACGCCATCCATGACAGGCATGCCTTTCATCCGTGAGACTTGCAATAAAACTGGAATTTACCTTCAAAGCATGAATGGTATGTAGACAGACAAACTCCATTACGGCCATACCTCATGTCTAATGCAATCATGCTCAAAAACCATTAAGCTTAAGCTATTTCAAGCTGAAATGTATTAACAGAGCCGGCTATCAGAAATATCTCAAATTCAAGACAGGTCTAAACTATTTTGCTGCTTTAAAGTTTTCAATAATATTTAACATCCTTGAGCCAGAACTGTCTCGACATCCATGGTCAAAGGGGGGGTTATAAACTTGACTCACTCTTTTCCTCATCGTAGGAACCTCCAGAACTGCTGCTGTACCGAGACTCCAGGCGGTTATGTGCTCGTAAGATGTTGCTTAGCCTTTGGTGGACAGAAAAATATTTTTGTCAATGCGTGTATCAAATACAAACATGGAAAATTATTATGCCCTCGAACAAGGCAGTTAATCTTAGGTTGCTCCAGGGGAAGTGCAAGTCGCTTTGGATAAAGGTGTCTGCTTTATGATGAATTATAATGAGTTATGTTAGTAATGCTTATGGTGGGTGTAACCTCAAACTGTCATCAAACTTGACCCAGAAATATATATATATATAATGAAAGAGTGTTAAGGCACACATGTAAATTGTGTGGTTTGTGGCACATACCTGTCATCACACTCCTTTGTGACTGGTGAGTCGTCTGTGTCAGAGATGTATTCCTGGCCACACACCAATGTTTTGCTACAGGAAGGTGGACCTTTAAAGACATATTTATTAATATAGCATGTGCCATGTGCTATACATGCAACACATGAATGCTATTTCAGCCATTTTGCTGCCTTTATGTATTTATGACATTTTGCCATGACAAAAGTTTGGGGTTGATATGATTTTTAAAATGTTTTTGAAAGAAGTCTCTTATGTCCACCAAGGGTGCATTTATTTGATCAAAAGATACAGTAAAAACAGTAATACTGTGAAATATCAGCAGCCATTACTGCAGTATTCAGTGTGATCGTGATCAATAATCATGCTGATATGCTGATTTGGCGCTCAAGAATCATTTCTTATTTTTCTCAATGTTGAAAACTGTGATACAATTTTTTCAGGATTCTTTGATGAATAGAAAGTTCAAAAGACCAGCATTTATTTGAAAGAGAATTTTTTTGTTACATTATAAATGTCTTTACTGTCCTGTTTGATCACTTTGATGCGACCTTGCTGAATAAAAAAGTAAAAAACAAATGTCTTAATGACCCCACACTTTTGAACAGCACTGTACTATATCTGCAGACAAATTCTCTTGCATGCATACCAGAAGTGGTGGTGGTAATTTTGCTTGTGGCTGAAAAGTGGTAGAACGGAGGACTGTCACAGTGCACCACTACGGGGTTCACAGGGTCTGTCTGCTGAAGTTCATAAAGCAGCTCCTCCATGGTTTGAATGGTGTTGTTGCGACAAAGGTAGATCCCAACCTTCTTAATCTGAGCATAAATAGAGGACGGACATAACTTGACAGCTAAGCTTTCTTTAACCAAATGGCCTGCTTTACCAATAAAATCTTTACAACAAACCAAAATATAATGAAATAAATAAATGTGCAACTTACATGAGGCAGAAGAGAGGTGTCGCTGCTGACTCCGCATAAGCTGATGAGGAACTGCAGGGTGGTCCGCAGGTTATTAGTCCATCGTTCATTACTGACCAGAGCGTTCCAAGTGTTTTCCATTTCTGCACCTGGGACATCATCACCATACTAGCACACACAGAGACACACAAACTAATTTATTCTAAATCCATAGATTTATAGTCTAGCAGAGTCTCAAGTAACAGTGGTTCATCATCATACCTTTGCAGTCATGAACATGAGGTTGTTTAGCACCAAGGAGGAGGCCTGCAGCGACCCCCAGCCTGTGCCTCGAAGAGGGTGAGGTGCTGAAGTGTTGTGACTGTATCCCGTCCTGTTGTCCCCAGAGCTGCTTGGACTCGAGACCGTGGACAGCAGGCCTCCATCTACCATCTCAATGTTACTGAGCCAAGGGAGCAGGTTGGTCAGCATGACCTGACGCCCGTTTGGATGAGTGGTGGGAAACCTCTGACTCACCTCTAGAGATGAGAGATACAAAAAGATAGATCTTCATAAATATACAGAACATTCAGAGATACGAATGTTGTTTCTACATACTGCTTTGGTAAATTTGCTGGTGGTTAAATGAATATTCCAAGTTAAAGGGATAGTTCACCCAAAAATTTAAATGTTGTCATCAAATTCTCAAACCTGTATGAGTTTCTTTCTTCTCTTGAACGGCTACCAGCAACTGGCTACCAGATTAACACAGTCAAGTATGACTTGAAAGATTGGCTGACAGAGACATTTCTCTTCCAGTAACTAGTATAATGTTTAAGAGTTATGGTTATACTTTAGAAATAGCGTGACAACTACATATTTTAAATGTTAATTATTCAAAATTATTTTGTGTGATAATCAACAGCATGCCACAGCAGTATTTTTGTTAACTAAAACTATTAAAAATAATTACTGTTAATTAAAATAAATCTGAAATAAAATATAAATATTAGATGAAAAACTTTATTAAATAAAAATTTTGCCTTGACAACTAACTAAAATAAAATATGTTTAATTTGAAGTACTAAAATTTACTAAAACTGAAATAAAAATGAATTAAAGATCAAATTAAATATTTTTTAAAAATGACTACTAAAACTTAAAAAAAAGTTACTAAAACTTAAACTCGATTTAAAATGAAAACTAAAAATAAAAACATAATTTAAAATAAAAGCTATATAAATTATTAAATACTAAATAATATTAAAATAACATTGTGCCACAAATGCTGTCAGTAGAACTTAAGTTAAGAAAAAGATCAAGATCACATTTTCCTATTAGAAGTTTAAAGTTTTAGAGGTTTTCACCTATAAGAGTCAGTGTCCATCTCTATCCTTTCATTTCATACCTGAGAAAAGGGGCAAGGTGAGTTCAGGGTACATTCTGGCAAGTTGCTTTGAAAGCTGGGATACAGAGAAACTGTAGAGAGGTGGAAGAGGCCCGTGTGTCCCATGCAGGATAGCACCACTTTTCTGTTCCACAATCCTCTTAGAATACACAGACAGCTTGGCCTCTAGAATCTATTCAACCAGAAAACACATACACACACACACACACACACACACACACACACACACACAGACAGATTAGCACACAAACACACCATTTAATCCAGTACACTTTCTATTATTGCAACACTTATTTGGCAGAGAATGTTCTCTCTCTGACCTGCATTAATTGCATAGCAATCTCGTAGATCTCCCTGTTTGTGTCAGACGCTTTGAAGAGAACGAGGTTCAGCAGAGTCACAATATCACTGGAGTAGTTTCTGTGACAGAAAACAAAAGATTTCCTACATAAAAACAAGTTACACATAGATAGATTTTTACTAAATATGTAAATGAGAGGCTTCAGTCCAAAGACACATCTAGTCTTGGCACTATGTATGTAAACAAATTATCATGAGAAAGAAAGCAGGCAAGCGCTGCCAAAGTTCTACTGAATAGGTTTTAGGGGTGATGATTTATTTTTTAACATTGAATTAATTTTAATTAGAGATGCACCGATTGCAATTTTCTTGGCCGATTCCGGTCTCCGATTTTTTTTGTTAGTGTGATCTGCCGATACCGATTTTTCTTTCTTTAACCAAATGGCCTGCTTTACCAATAAAATCTTTACAGCAAACCAAAATATAATGAAATAAATAAATGTGCAACTTACATGAGGCAGAAGAGAGGTGTCGCTGCTGACTCCGCATAAGCTGATGAGGAACTGCAGGGTGGTCCGCAGGTTATTAGTCCATCGTTCATTACTGACCAGAGCGTTCCAAGCGTTTTCCATTTCTGCACCTGGGACATCATCACCATACTAGCACACACAGAGACACACAAACTAATTTATTCTAAATCCATAGATTTATAGTCTAGCAGAGTCTCAAGTAACAGTGGTTCATCATCATACCTTTGCAGTCATGAACATGAGGTTGTTTAGGACCAAGGAGGAGGCCTGCAGCGACCCCCAGCCTGTGCCTCGAAGAGGGTGAGGTGCTGAAGTGTTGTGACTGTATCCCGTCCTGTTGTCCCCAGAGCTGCTTGGACTCGAGACCGTGGACAGCAGGCCTCCATCTACCATCTCAATGTTACTGAGCCAAGGGAGCAGGTTGGTCAGCATGACCTGACGCCCGTTTGGATGAGTGGTGGGAAACCTCTGACTCACCTCTAGAGATGAGAGATACAAAAAGATAGATCTTCATAAATATACAGAACATTCAGAGATACGAATGTTGTTTCTACATACTGCTTTGGTAAATTTGCTGGTGGTTAAATGAATATTCCAAGTTAAAGGGATAGTTCACCCAAAAATTTAAATGTTGTCATCAAATTCTCAAACCTGTATGAGTTTCTTTCTTCTCTTGAACGGCTACCAGCAACTGGCTACCAGATTAACACAGTCAAGTATGACTTGAAAGATTGGCTGACAGAGACATTTCTCTTCCAGTAACTAGTATAATGTTTAAGAGTTATGGTTATACTTTAGAAATAGCGTGACAACTACATATTTTAAATGTTAATTATTCAAAATTATTTTGTGTGATAATCAACAGCATGCCACAGCAGTATTTTTGTTAACTAAAACTATTAAAAATAATTACTGTTAATTAAAATAAATCTGAAATAAAATATAAATATTAGATGAAAAACTTTATTAAATAAAAATTTTGCCTTGACAACTAACTAAAATAAAATATGTTTAATTTGAAGTACTAAAATTTACTAAAACTGAAATAAAAATGAATTAAAGATCAAATTAAATATTTTTAAAAAATGACTACTAAAACTTAAAAAAAAGTTACTAAAACTTAAACTCGATTTAAAATGAAAACTAAAAATAAAAACATAATTTAAAATAAAAGCTATATAAATTATTAAATACTAAATAATATTAAAATAACATTGTGCCACAAATGCTGTCAGTAGAACTTAAGTTAAGAAAAAGATCAAGATCACATTTTCCTATTAGAAGTTTAAAGTTTTAGAGGTTTTCACCTATAAGAGTCAGTGTCCATCTCTATCCTTTCATTTCATACCTGAGAAAAGGGGCAAGGTGAGTTCAGGGTACATTCTGGCAAGTTGCTTTGAAAGCTGGGATACAGAGAAACTGTAGAGAGGTGGAAGAGGCCCGTGTGTCCCATGCAGGATAGCACCACTTTTCTGTTCCACAATCCTCTTAGAATACACAGACAGCTTGGCCTCTAGAATCTATTCAACCAGAAAACACATACACACACACACACACACACACACACACACACACACACAGACAGATTAGCACACAAACACACCATTTAATCCAGTACACTTTCTATTATTGCAACACTTATTTGGCAGAGAATGTTCTCTCTCTGACCTGCATTAATTGCATAGCAATCTCGTAGATCTCCCTGTTTGTGTCAGACGCTTTGAAGAGAACGAGGTTCAGCAGAGTCACAATATCACTGGAGTAGTTTCTGTGACAGAAAACAAAAGATTTCCTACATAAAAACAAGTTACACATAGATAGATTTTTACTAAATATGTAAATGAGAGGCTTCAGTCCAAAGACACATCTAGTCTTGGCACTATGTATGTAAACAAATTATCATGAGAAAGAAAGCAGGCAAGCGCTGCCAAAGTTCTACTGAATAGGTTTTAGGGGTGATGATTTATTTTTTAACATTGAATTAATTTTAATTAGAGATGCACCGATTGCAATTTTCTTGGCCGATTCCGGTCTCCGATTTTTTTTGTTAGTGTGATCTGCCGATACCGATTTTTGCCGATACCGATTTTTGCCGGTTACGATTTTCTTTCTAAGAACTATAATTGACAGCATATAAAAACTAAAATCTACTTTTTTTCAATGCAAAGTTTTATTTTCATTAAAAAAAACAAGTAAAAAGTCAGTAATAAAATAAGAAAAAATAGAAAAATTGCAAACAAGAGCACAAATAAATGCAATAGAATAAAGAGAGCTATGAAACTAAGTTTTTCAGGTTAAGTAAGTTTTTATTCAGGTAAGAAATACTACAGAAATTAAAGTAATCAAATGCAAAATAACACATCCAGTGTTATTTTACATTTGATTACTTTAATTTCTGTAGTCTTCATTGTAAAAATTAAATACAGATTAATGCTTACCATTAAAGTTATAAAACGTATGGAGTCAAGAGCAGAAAGTGATTTTCTTTGTCTTTTGTTCGTTGATCAACATGACAGACAGCAGCAGGAATATTGGACTGCGGTCCCTTTAAGAGTTTATCCACGGACCCAATATACTGTTACACAACATGCGTTCTCTTTCTCAACTATTTAACATTCCAAAACTGACTGTGTTTAACTGGATACTCGTCAAGATGATCATTTTGACATAATTTTGTATGTATTTGACCGTTTTAGCGCAGTTAGCCACTCATTTTGGTATTTGTGGCTCACAAGCTGTTTGAGACTGAGTTCGGCTTGTGTGCTCCACTAATATAGATCAGTGGTGATGCACACGCTTTTGGTGCAAGCGCGAAACCTGTGGGAATGACTAAAATAATGTGCAATACAAGCACTATTTAACTCCACTAATATAGATCAGTGGTGATGCACATGCTTTTGGTGCAAGCGCGAAACCTGTGGGAATGACTAAAATAATGTGCAATACAAGCACTATTTAACCGGAGCGAATGAGATGTGTGTGTGAGAGCGAAGGGGTCGTTGGAGAGAAGAGAGCGAGAATGCACAGCTGACGTTATTGCCTGTGCCGCTGGTAACAAAACGGTCACCGATCCGGGCCGATAATGAGGGAAAACAGCCGATTCCGAACCCTGGCTGATCGATCGGTCCATGTCTAATTTTAATTAGATAATCATTATTTCGTTACACAATATTTTTTATTTAATTTATAATTTTAAATGCTGTTCTTTTGAACTTTCTATTTATCAAATAAAAAAAACCCTGAAAAAAATGCATTCAACTGGAAAATTCAATATTTGCTCTGGCTTTTCAGGGCCCAGCGTACCTGCTACCACAGACAGTGGCGATGGCTTTGAAGCAACCAGAGGCCAGCTGGCAGGAGCCGGTGTAACATCGGTCCACGGCCCAGTTAAACAGATTCACCTGATCTGGGTTAAGTTCCAGCAGAAGAACCACCACCTCACTGCCCAGCTGATGCACCTGAGGAGAATCAGATCAGAGGATCACATATGTTATCCATTGATGTGAATGGTGATACAAAACCACCTTAGCTGGTGGAGAAACTAGGTCATTTTAATTAGATAATCATTTATAATGTTACACAATATTTTTATTTCAAATAATTGCTGTTCTTTTGAACATTCTATTCATCAAAGACATTTCGAAAATCTTACTGATCCCAAACTTTTGAACGGTAGTGTCTTGTTCTAACTCAACAAAATATTTCAGGGCACAAAACCAGACTTTCACTTCAAGAACCAACATTTGCAGAACAATGAAAACATCGCTCATTCACAAGCTGAGAAAGGGAGAGTGAGAGAGACATCTAAGAAAAGTGGCTAGTCTTATGAAAAGCCCCTGAGCAAATCTGCACTGGGTCAAAAGGCACACTTTGAGAATCATTTTAAAGATGGTTGTGTTGGTTTAGTGCTATCAACACCAAAGGAGCGATTGAGGACGTATGTGGGTCATGTTGTTTCAGAGTGTTTGGCCGCATACCCGCAGATCTTGACAGCCAAGGATGTTATCCAGCCACTTATAGAGGTAGCCATCAGGAGAGAGCCCTACGTTGTCGAACACAGGGCCACAACAAAGGACAGATGACATGGCCTATGAAAGGAAGAAAAAACAACATTCTTTCATATAAAACTTGGAATTTCTGTTTTGAGGAAATCACGTCCTATCGTGTTCAACAACAACAAAAAAGACTTCAAAGAAACAGAGAAGAGACTCATAGGACTCATATCATGTTCTGGACATTTGTTTGTTTTAATGACGCCAGGATCTTGAAATTACACACCTTTTACAAATGCTATAACATTGTATATGGTCGTCTTACAACACCCACCTTTCCATTATGGGAAAGGGTTCACGGCAATACAAGAAGCTACATGTACACACAAACAATATAGCTTTAGAGGCGGGTGTAATTTTTCCAGAAATCCGAACCTGAACAAACCCAACGTGAACTATGTTTACACGTCGTCAATCTGCAAAGATCCGACATTATGAGTACGGGGTTCCCACAGACAAACAGAGCACATATATGCTGTCATCACAAATGGACTCATTCGTCACTTAATGGACCCACTTTTGTCTCTTTGGCATGTGTGTCCACACTGAGGTCCTGCACTGTAAATGACTACAGCGCTTCCTGGGCTATAAGTAGACCTCTGGAGATAAAATTAGTGGAGTATATGTCTGTGGTCTAAATTAGCAACACAAGCAAAGCTTTAAATTAGAGCCAGGGTTAAACATCATCTCATTCCACTGCTTTCATATGTAGATTCTTCCAAATAAATATATATATGTAAAAATATGTATTTTATTATTTATTTAATATTTTTAATGTATTATTATTTGTTCTAATGTTCCTCTTTAAACCAATTATTTTTTTATGACGTTTTGAATCATGCATACACTACTGTTTACAGTTTGGGGTCAGTAAGATTTTTTTAAAATAAATTAATACTTTTATTCAGCAAGGATGTCTTTAATTAATTTAAATTGACAGTAAAGACTTTTCCATAGTTACCAAAAAAAACTCCTGAAGGATTGTGTGACAGTTATTTTAAATTGTAATATTATTTCACAATATTGTTACTGTATCTTTGATCAAATAAATAGCTTTTACTGCATTCCTGATTAAAATATATTAAAATAGAACATAGTTATTTTAATTTGCAAAACTATTTTTCAATATTAATGTTTTTACTGTTTTTTTTTCATCAAATACATGCAACTTTTGTGAAAGGCTCCAATCCCAACCTTTTGAACAGTAGTGTGTACTTATAAATAAAATGAATAATGATGAATAATATACATCTTTTTTATTTGGAATGAAAACCCATTAAAAATGTACTGTGTAATGGAAACTGCACAGTATGAATATATAAATGTATACATTATATAAATGTAGTCTTCTCTACCTTAAGAGCACAATACTGGTATCGAGTGATCTGATGGTTCCGGTCACTATAGCGATCCAGGGGCGTGAACATGATACTGAAGGGTCCAGCCCATTGGCTAAAAAGGATGAAGAGATGGTGTCGAAGGCTTTGCTGAGGGAAGAGGAAACGTCGATGATGCACTATGATACGAATAAAACAAGGAGAGGAGAAGAGAGGTATTAGGTTTAAAACATTTTTTTAAACATTTTAACAATGCAAGTTGGGCTACAGGAACACCTTCATAAAAAAATATTTTGTGAAAAAACTTTGTTTAATTTTTTTTTATAGGAAAGAAAAGGCAAAATGACTGGCCGTTGTGCGACTCATCATTTGCCCACGATTTGGCTCTTCATCTAATCTACTGCTATTTTGGGCAGTGTCTCCACTTGGGAGTCTAAATCAAGACTGACGTCAGGAGTCCTGTGACTGAATACACTGTAACCTGGCAATGAATCCCATTTCCTAAACAAAGAAAACGTGGAACGCTTCCCAGAGCAAAATATAACTGCATGACCATCAGTATGATGTCATTATTTAATGTGAGGAATAAATATTTCAAGTGGAAAGAACAATATTATGACTATTTATGAATTAAATGTGTTGTGCACAAACAACAAATGTGTATTAAGAAAGAAAATGGGCTAAATTGTGATTTTGTGTTGACATTAATTGTATACTGAGTTTGTGAGATGTCTTTTGCTTCCTCTTCACCTGGGACACACTGTATGAGGTTGGCCACCATGGCGCTGAAGTGAGCTCGGATGTCTTTGAGAATCTCCATGTCTTTGTCATTCTCGGCTTCCAGAAGCATCCGGGTCAGGTCCACATACTCAAGAAAGAGAGCGCCCAGGGCCAGGGTATCACGTTCCAGCGCTCCATTAGTGCTGAGAGACAGAGACAGGGATCATTTCATGTTTTCTAGCCTGCAAGTTCATAATGAGACGAAATGGAGGTGGCCAGAGAACAGAATCCATAATAATAACATCCTTCTCACCTGTCACTGATGACACCGGCATCCGCCAGCAGCTCAAAGATCCTGAGGAGCTGGAGTCTCAGCAGATCTCTTCTCTCTCGTCGTTTTTTATTCTAGAGGACATATTATGAAGCAAATTACTATAGACACTTGCAATATTTAAAATATATATTTGATTAATTTGCAAATCTGGAAATATATCTGACCTCAGGTCGTCTTTCCAAAGCTTCCTTCATCAAAGGATGCAGTTCCTCAACCAGCTCTCTGTACAAGACACAACAAATATGAAATCAATAAGGTGAAAGAAGAATCGATACTGTGCTGCCAGGGTTTATAGAGCAATAATTGCTCTATTCCCATAAATACTTTTTTATGATTCCAAGAACTGAAATGAGCAGACATAACTAATATAAAATGACATCTGATCACTTCTTTGGAAGTTTGTTCAGATTTAGAGATGATGTCAAAATTATAATTATAACAAAGTAGAAGTCAAGTGAAAATGGCCCTCACGCAAAGTCTAAATATAATGTAGCGTTTGTGCATCGCCTTATCAAAGTCAAGGAATTCAAAAACCCTGACAAAGAGCAAAACAGAGGTATGACAAGAATGCGAACATCAGGTGCTGCTCACATCTTATCTGAAAAAAAAAACGTGCTGAACTTACATAGCACATTAAAAACAATAATGTGTGATAATCAAAAATGAGTTGGTTGCATAATTTCATGGCACTATGAGAATGTAGCATCTTGTAGGAACTTGACCCATCTAAATGTCTACCAGTTACATAATTAGAGATCTTAAATGTTGATATATATGCTACATAGTACCTGAAAACGAGTGAGTTTGTGCGGCCAAATCCGAGCACCAAAGACTCTGTGATCTCAATGCTTTCTGAACGCATCAGAGGGACCAACTGCTTCAGAAGCCAGGCCACAGACGGAGTACCCAGGATCTAATGAATAAGATGTTAATCAGTGATTCCATCAAGTCAATAAATGAATGGGGCTCATGACTGTAGACATGACTGGTGCGTCATGCATAAGAAGCCCCACCCACCTTGTTGTCATAACTGCTGTTGCTGTCTGTACTGGGAGTGATGATCTCAGGGGTGGAAGCTCGAAGATGACCCGGGCTCATGATGCTGGGTTTGGCCACGCCAAAACACAGAATCAGATAGTTTCTCCAGAGAGAAACATAAGTGTCCGCTGAACCAGCTGAGCTTGTCTTCTTGGCGTTCACTGGGTTGCTAAGAGATCACATTTCATATTGTGAAATGTTATTGCTGTTTAAAACTTCTATTTTCTATTTCAAGATATTTTAAAAAGTAATTTATTCTTGTGATGGCAAAGCTGAATTTTCAGCAGCCATTACTCCAGTTTTAAATGTCACATGTTACATCCTTCGGAAATCATTCTAAAATGTTAAACTGTGTTTAAAAAATATTTGTTATTATTATCAATGTTACAAACAGGTGCTGATT
Organism: Sinocyclocheilus grahami; assembly: GCF_001515645.1. Classification (NCBI taxonomy): domain Eukaryota; kingdom Metazoa; phylum Chordata; class Actinopteri; order Cypriniformes; family Cyprinidae; genus Sinocyclocheilus; species Sinocyclocheilus grahami. The sequence goes on from NW_015505850.1 coordinate 334,921, forward strand.
AATGTTTTTGTGGAAAACATGATTTGGTTTTCAGGATTCAGAATAGAAATTTTGAAAGAACACCATTTAATTGAAACAGAAATCTTTTGTAATATTATAAACGTCTTGACTCTCACTTTTGATCAATTTAATGCATCTTTTCTAAATAAAAGTATTCATTGTTTTGTTTTTTTTCTTAAACTTTTGATCGGTTGTGTGTTATATCAATTTGACTTTAAGTTGAGTTAACGTGTATTATGAATGTACTGTATATAAAAAGAAGAGCGACCCAAATATGACTGCACAGAGTCTATCTACGGCTACGGGAAGCCATTAAGAGCTTAAACTTAAAGATAGAGATAGAGTTCATGCTTTAAAAACTCCTACTGCACTGCACCTACTGAGGTTAAAGCCTGGTCAACTAGATTTAAATGCTTACATAACCTATTAGGCAGCCACAATAATTAAAGCTACAATGCAGACCAATCCAACCACTGACTTCTCAATGACATACAGATGTAGGAGAATGTTTGAAAGGTCAAATACACCCTTACACTAAACGTTTTATCCATCCCTCACCTGGGCTCGAGTAAAGGCATGAGGAGCTGCAGGCGAGTGAAGGCGTAGGGCCAGGCGTAGCTGAGCGCTGTGGGACAGTGCTTGGGCAGGTACTCCTGTCTCAGAAGGCTGAAGAGGCACAGAGCCCAGGGTTCCTTCAGAGACTGTGCCAAGATCCACACACGAGACGGGCTCCGCACGTCATAGTGGCTGCCGACCAGAGATCCGTTCCACTCCACCAGCCACTGCAGGTCTGCGTGCTGCCCAGCAGGGAGAGATGCCTGCAGGGAAGTGGAAGGGAAGAGATCATAGTAGCCACATATGTAGAGAACTCAGCAGTGTAATGAAAGAAAATTGGTTTAATACCAAAATCTTGGGAGAATTTTGTAGAATGTGGTCATTATAGACAAAAACACAAAATGGATTTATGCTAAATTTAGCTCTTGAATCTGCCAATTTAGTATTGATATCCAGTATCTATGTGATTCTGAACTTATTTAAATCATTGTTTGTATAAGTCATCACCTAATACGCTAAACTCCAAGGTCAGAGAAGTAAAACAGACTTTCTTATAAACTCAGAACAGAAGACACTTTGTAGATGTTGTAAACCGCAAAGGACTGAACAGAGGGGCACTCACCGAGTCAGCCACCGCCACGTGGGCAAAGCTCTTGAGCACCACTGGGCTCAGCTGGTCCAGTACATCTATCATGGGCCTTTCATCTTCCTGTGTAGAAAAAAAGACCATATTCAACCGTAACTGAGAGGATGTATACTCAAAGGCCTATATCTGATCAAGTCAGGCTCTTACCTCAGTCTGCCCGATGGTGAGGAAGATATGGCGGACCTCTCGAAGGATGGACACAGCTAGTTTGCGTGTGCCTGTCTGGCAGGAGCACAGTAGCACTAAAGCGAGACCCTCGACAGCATGCAAGACTGTGGAGTGAGGGGTCCGTTCAGCAGGCAGTCTGGAGCCAGAGCTACTCTGTAATAACTAAAGTAAACAAACATATATTATTATAATATATTATATTACATTATTATATTATATTATATTATATTATATTATATTATATTATACTTAGATTTAAGAGATCTTTTTGTGATTTTTTGTTACTCCCTATGGGCAAAAAAAAAACACACACACACACACATTGTAAAAAAGTTTTTAGTTTTGTTTTTTTTGCCACTTACTTCAGTGGAGCAGATCTTTGATGTGTCCAGAATCTTGCTGTTGCTGAGAAGGGCTAGTTTCCACTGTGTGAGCAACTGAAGCAGTAGTTTAAGTGAGGAGTCCAGCAGGGTTTGGTGTGTGTCCTGAACCTCTCGGAGCAGGAAGCTGCAATAGCCCAGGAGCACTTCCTCCCGCCAGTCTGAGAAGTCCATCAGCAGACTCTGCAGGGAATTCTGGGCTATCAGACGCAGTTCATCATCCATATGGATGGTTAGCCTGGCAGTTAAAAGACAGAAAAACATGAATACAGTGGGGGGGAAAACATATGTATATTAAAAATATATAAATATCTAAATATTGCTCAAAGACGAAAAGGGGTTTATATACTAAAACATCTTGTCAAGCATATTTAGAACAAGAATCATTAGTTGATATTAAAAGACACAGTGCAGCCCCCAAAAAAACTAATTAATTGTAATGTGAAATTTTTTACCAATCTTTGCCACTATCCTTCAAACCACTAGGTTTTACTCATTTGTTAGCAAGAAAAGTTTTTAATATAATATTTTAACAAATTTTTAACAGTTTTTAACAATATAATAAAATGTAGTATGATCACATATTCTTTCATATATTTTATAAAGTACAAGTCAATGTGTTACGCTGAATGACGAAGGAACATTATTTCACCCATATTTTGACATTTTATTTTCACAAAAGTTATTTGAAACATAAAAGTAGACACTTTACTTGCATACATGTTTTCTATGTATATAAAAGTATTAGTTTAGTATCATGGATATTATTTCAGTATTATTTTAATTTTAAAGCTTTAGTAATTTTGTTGTGTTTTGTCATTTTTATTAGTTTTTTTTTAAATATGTCTATATTTTTGAATTTTTATTTCAGTTGTATTTATTTTTGTACTTTAAGTTAAACTAAAAGAAAATGATATATGATGCCTTGACACCTAGCTGAAATAAAAACAATATATTTTCTTTTCTTTTATTTCAGTTTCATGTTTATTTTATTTAAAGTAGCAAAAATTAGCTGTTACTGTTGTTTAATGGTTTTAGCTCTAGTTTTAATTTTAGTAGCCTGATGTGTGTGTGTGTATGTGTGTCCCTAAAATGTTCCCATAGATATCAAAATAGTATCACGCACAAGCCTCATAAATAATCATCATACTTTCCAAGATCTTCCATTACAGAGCAGAAGTCCCTCCAGCTCAAATGGAGGAAGTTCACAGAGAGATCAACTTTACACTGAACTAGTTCACTGACCTAATGGCTTGAACATGAAGAATTAAGTCTGATTAGACCAGCCCTGACTCAGATTGCACTGGGACATCCTATTCAAGCTGGGGGCTGGGAGGGATCACATTACTGAAGCTTTCGGGAAACCTGACCATTGGGCAATTCGTTGAAGCAAATGCTTCCTGCTTAAACGCCCATTCATGCATTGAACATATACACACACTCACCGAGCCAAAAGGTCTATGAGCTCTGACTTGGACATGCCATCGGGAAGGATGCGTGGAATGGCGGCCATGCATGTCCTAAAGAGGTCAATCTTAGGTTTCCTCTCGCCCCTGTCAGTATAAAGAGAAGTCAAACAGAACTAAGTGCACTGACAAGCTCAAGCTTCGTTGGATTTGGACTGATGCGTCAGACAGGTGTGTGTTGAGTATCAGATACACCAGATAAAAGATTATTTGACAGAGTGTTGTGTATGACATACGTAATCATATCCTCGGGTTCCTTATTCAGCATCTGTGCGTTACTCAGCATCATACAGCGGCCAACCTCTTTATCCAAGTGTCTGAGGATGTTGTCTAAAGCTTTCCTCACTTGGGGGTAATAGATGGACATTCCTGGTGGTTGAAATAATGCAAAACTGTAAAAGACTGGCATGTTCTTCAATAGTAACATAATTTAATGGTGACCCATACTTGGAATTAGTGCTCTGCATTTATCCCATCCTAAGTACACACACACAGCAGTGAACGCACACACACCCGGAGCAGTGGGCAGCCATTTTTGCTGAGGCACCCGGGGAGCAGTTGGGGGTTCGGTGCCTTGCTCAAGGGCACCTCAGTCGTGGTATTGAAGGTGGGAGAGAGCGCTGTACATTCACTCCCCCCACCGACAATCCCTGCCGGAACGAGACTCGAACCCGCAACCTTCGGGTTACTAGTGCGACTCTCTAACCATTAGGCCATGATTTGCCCTTTTGTTTGCCCATTTAACAAAACAAAACAAAACAAAACAAATCTTAAACAGCCTTTTTTTATATAGAAATAATTCCTCTAGAAGTACAACAGATGAACTCACCTATGACTTTGGCCTCATCGTCAGTCAGAGGCTTGCTCAGGAATGTCTTTTTGACTCGTAGTGTGTTTCCAGAAGGGAGCGTGGCCCCTGTGTTCGGCATGGGGGGATCACCATCTTTCTGCTGCAGCTTGTCAGCAATGACCAGGAATGCTCTGAGACCTATATTCATTCTCTACAAAACAAGAAATCAAGATATGAGTGCATTACACTGAAATAAAGCTTCTACATCTATTGTAATTTGACAATACTTTACCTCTGGATTAAGACTAAAGGCTTTTGCAGGTTTCCCAACACACAGTAGGTCAAAAATGACTTCTTTCATTGCAAAGTCAAGTCTTTCCTGTAAGATAAAAGAAGAATGAGGAAATGCAACTCGCATCTGCAATGATGCAGTATGCGAAATGTAAATATTTTAACACATGCTGCATCAGGAACGCTAAATATGTGTAGTCTTGCAAATTACAATGGGAATCTAGCTGTCATTTGCGCATTTGTTTCGGCAACAACACTAAATACTTTGTCCTTAGACACATGCTCTGTTTTCACAACAAACGAGAATTAGGTCTTGTATAATGGTTTAACAGCTAACAACAGATTAGCATTTAGGTCTTAGTTGTAGACCTGTCTGTCATTTAATCGCAGACTTACCTGTGCAATAAACTGGATAATCTTAACAAATATATTGAGAGGCATGTCTTTAGGAACTACACTGCGGGATCCTTTAGGGAACAGGTTCATCACAATCAAGTTGAGGCGGCTGTGGGGATGATATCAAGTTTAGAATCAGGCACTGACATACACTAAAAGAAGGTCAAAGCATAGTGACACAGATAGCTTGCTATAATTAGCATTCCATTACAGTGGCAGACCTGAGCCCCAGCCTATTTGTGATTTTTTTTTCTTTTAGCGAGGTTTGTCCTCTTTGGCTTATTCATAGTGGTTGTAAACTCCTAAGTCACAGCTTGGTATGTGGCATGCAAATTTAAGGTTTCTGATATTTATGACCTGCTATAATGCAATACATCTCTCTAAATAAATCTGAAGAACAGCGAACTGGCCCAACACCAGTTCTTCTGCCTAATTTGAGCATTTTATGATCCTTGTGATTCCAGAACTAACCTCCCATCCCATGCTTTAGATATTTTAAATGCCTTCTTAAATAAGTTTGGGATCTGCAAGTTGTTTTAATGTTTTTGAAAGAAGTCTCTTATGCTCAAAAATGCTGCATTTACGAGATCAAAAATACAGTAAAACAGTAATATTGTGAAATATTTTTACACAATCCTTCAGAAATCATTCTAATATGCCGAATCTGTGTTTAAGAAAAAGTTATTATCATTATCAATGTTGGAAACAGTTGTGCTGATTAATATTTTTGAGGAAACTTCGATATATTTTTTTCAGGATTCTTTGATGAATAGAAAGTAAAAAAAAATGCATTTGATTCAAAAAGCAATTTTTGTAACATTGTAAAATTATTTGTTGTCACTTTGATCTATTTAATTCTTTAAATCTATTATTCATCCTTGCTGAATAAAATAATAATAAAAAAAAAACACTGGACAAACTGAACAAACAGAAGGTTTGTTTGGAATCAAATACTACATTTTTACTACATACTAAATTTGTTTTTTTATTTTTTTATTTATTTGAACAATCTGCCAAAAGTTGAAATATATGATAAAACAAAAACTGAATAAAAATGCCAAATACCATTTTATATTACTTTTTAGGTAGCATACTACTATTTGAAATCTGTTCTGTTGCATAAAGCATACCGTTTCATATATAGTACTTTATTTAGTATGTATGCAGTGTTCGGTTTATACTACTGTATGCCGTATACATACCCCACAGTTCAAAAACTATCACCACAACTTCCCCTTCTGGTGTTGAAATCCTCTAAGGGCATGTACATCCTTTCCCAAACAACGTCAACCATATACTAATACATAAATCCCAATCGATCTATTATGAATTAGCTGCATAAGACATCTACAATTGTTCAATGTTCATTTCTTGCCCTGAAGATCAAACATGGGTGTGTATATGGTTTAATTTGCCAAGCTTTCGATTCCCAGTGGACGATCTTGGCGTTCCAACACCCATCACCCATGACCACCAGCCTCCCTTCTGGTTCTCTCCTTTCTCCACCCATTTCTGGCAGCACTGTCAGTAATTACCCCTCGGCCTGAGGCACGATGACTGTAATGTATTGCTTGTTTACTCGCTGCCAATGAGAAGGGCTGAGGGTTGCGGTCACACCCCGGGTTCATGGGTGGGGTAGGGTACAGAATTGTTTTATTTATTTATTTTTTTCAGCCCTCTAGAACTCCACCAAGAAAGCTGGCATTCATGAGATGGACCGTGTTATGCAAAATCAGTTTACTGCGACCATACCCACGGCTTGTCTCTGGGGGTCTCAGGTGGGCGCTTTAGTAGTGGCTTTAAATCCATGGTTCAATACAAGTAGCAACAGACCACGGATGTGCTTACCCCTGCGTCGCAGTGTTGCTCTCACATTTGATGCGAATCATGTAGACCCACAGAAGTCGGTAGAGAGACTCTAGTGCTACCCGTGCCATTTTAGGGTCCTTGCTCTGTAATGATGAAGAGTGTATGTCGTGAGAAATCCAGTTTGCGCTTTTGAGTTAAATTAATAAATAAAGAGCAAATATAAAAACGACATACCTTCAGATTGGAGAGGCAGTTGTTGAGAAAGACATGCCATCTGTTGAGGAAGAACTGCTTTTGGCTGACACACAGTAGGCATGTCACTAGTGGGTACAGAGCCTAAAAAAACCAGAGAGAAGGGTACATGATGTTCAAAGTGCACTCAAACAGTACGAAACACTATATCTTATGAAAACCAGACTGACCAGAGAATGTTTCTTTCTTGTTGAAAGGTCCAAGGTGGTATCATACAAGCTCTCCACAAAGTTCCTTAAACAAGGAACATTCACCTCATTCTTAACAGCCTATTAAAGAACGGAAAGACAATAATAATGAGGATCAAAATGCTTTTACACATTTCTACAAAAATAAGGATTGAAAAGAGTGACATATGGCTATATATGTTATTAAAACAATTACTGGACCAACAGGTCATATAAAATGATGTGCGAGTGGTTTGTAATGTTCAAAATACATGTAAATAACATCCAATTTGCAGAGTGTTGACAGATCTTTATAACATTTCTCTAACCGCTGCTACGGGAACTAGAATTTCCACAAAGAGTCCAGCCAAAGCATGTTTGATGTCTTTGTCCTTCACTTCCAGGAAATACTGCGCACATTCCTGTAACAGAAAGGAGCAAAGCATTGAGAAAAACGGTTCGCTTTCACGTTCTTGAGAGCTCATATCATTGAGCTTATCGCTATAGCCTTATCTAAGTCTCTATATTCAATATAAATTAATAAAAATAAATATAACAAATAAAATATTAAACAAACAAAAAATATATAAATCAATAAAAAGGCTACAGTAGCAGTGTTGTGCTTTGTGAAAAGAAGCTTATCCAAATGTCTTTATATTCTACATTTACCTGCATGAACTGAAAGGAGGCTTCAAACTCCTCTACAGGATACATTTTCACCCGGAAGAACTTCACGCCCATGATGAGGCTGATGGTGCTTTGGACCACGTATGGGCTCTGCTCCTTTTGACGGAGCTCCTTCAGCTCACTCATGAACCTCTTTTTAACAGCAGGAAATCTACAAAAAGAAATGATGATTGACAGATAAATCATTAGCTTGAGGGCAAGCTTTATTCTTAACAAGCAATTACAAAGAGTAATCGAGTCGATTATATGTTAGATATAATGTAAGTTAGAAAAAAAATCTTTAGACCATTTAAGGTTTTACTAATTTCTATGACTCTTTTTTTTAAGTTTTACAATGTAAAATGTCATGATATTTCCAGGTTTTCAATGATTGTGGAAACCCTGTCTACTGTCAAATGAAATGAAATAAAATAAAATATAATAAAAGATCTAGAAACTCAAAAAGGCTGATTTCCAGACCTAGTATGTTTTCATAGCATGTTTCAAAAAAACACAGCTCTACATTTCTAAATAAAAATAACTTTGTCATTGTTAGATTTATGAGTACTTACTTTGCTTGTGCTAAGACTCCAATTACTTCTGCATAGAGATCAGCTACAATATGCATGTTGGCAGTGTTGGGACCATGATACCTGGTCATAATAAAACACATGTAGATGTAATTGAATAAAGAATTTATGTGCATTTATACATCTTACTAAATGCATCCGATAGAGAATTATATTCTAATGAGGAAAAAGTATCTTACCCCTCTTTATATTTAAAGTGCTTAAAAGCCAAATGAATGACTTCATGGACCAAACCATCCACAACTGGGTGGAGGGGCATCTGGCCAAAAACACAAACAGTATCACATTTTATAACATGGCTCTCAGGAATATTTGGTTTTGATTGGCCAATTATGGCTTTCTGTGATCTCAAACACTGTTGTATAATAACCATAAAATTGTACATCAACAATCTCTTGTAAACCTTAATCTATGGCTACATTTGCCATTTTGTTGACCAAGGAAACACAATTTGCTATAAAATTTGAAGCAGTAGTAACCACCATAGATTCTTGGTGATAATCCATAGATAAACATTTAATTCTCCTCATTCTCAGATATTTGGTTGCATCTTTAATGTCTGTTAGATACATTTGCATCTAAACTTATTTAGATCCAAATCACAGTGTGTTTTACCTGTTTGAGAACCTCTATGAGCACAAGAGAGAAGATGAAGTCGATGGCTAGGTCTCTCCTCTCCAGCAGATAATCTTTCTGCTGCTCATCACTGGGAAAAAGAGACAGAGAATGTAAACAGATTATGTAAGCCAATTTTGTTCCCACCCTCTCACACATTCACAGACTAAAATATCATTTCTCAATGATGAAATGGATTTTTGCACTCCAGCTACAGGAAGCAGAAGTCACAGAAGCATCACTCAACACCCAGGTGGCTATCTGACGTCACTGGGCCATTCTGGCACTATTGTGTCAAACCATCCAGTTAAGATAGAAGTTATCAGGCCAAGTGTGCATTGCAGTCTCACAGAAAGATGTTTTTAAGCATATTAAATCAATATTTGTATTCAGCAAGGATGCTCTGAAGTGATCAAAATTCACAGTAAAGACATGTATGATGTTACAAAAGATTTCTACTTCAAATAAATGCTGAAAAAATGTCTGCACAAAAATATTAATAAAAATATTACATATATGGCTTAAAAGCTAATAGACCTTAACAAAACCCACAAATTTGGAATTCATGGGTCTTTAATATGCATGAGGCAGATTTGCATTAATTAACTCTACTATGCATAATTAACTAAATCATACTGTATTAAGCTTAAATGATCAGCCTTATCTAAGAGATATAAACAGGACTCACTTTTTGGACTTTGTATTTGAACGTGGTCTGTACTCATGGGATTCATCTTCAACTCCATTCTGTCTTTTGTACCAGTCAAACAGGGTGCGCAAGATAGATGGCAGGCAATACTCGGCCAGAGAACTCATTGTGCTGATCAACTGAAAAAAAGGAGAACATGTATTAATATCCATATAAACAAACTAAAAATACACCTAGTGCATAGTACTTGTATGTAGGCCATGTATTTCATTGTGCATATTCAGGAGAAAATTATTCTGAGTGTGGAAGTGGTATTGGTGAAAGCAGGGACATTGTGCGAGCATGTGTCTTAAATGTGTATCCAAGATGCAAAGAAAGCGAGAAAAGAGGAGGGAGTTGGGTAATGAGTGCAGAAAGGAAAGGCGGTCCCTGGTGAGGACTCGACACACGGGAAAGGGAGGGAGAAAGGGTGGTGTTCAGGGGCTGAGGGTGAACACAGCGAGCCCTTCATTCCCTGATGAACCCTGGGAGAAGAATCCCCTCTCAGTGAGGCTGATGAAAAGCCCAGGGGATCATGGGTACAAACGCAGCCCTGTGAGTTCTGAATGAGGCTGCTATTCCCCTGCCTTCAACACACACACACATATACGTGCATACAGAAACGAACCTGCAAACTCAGGGCAGGGAACACACAAGCCAGCAATAAAAAAAGACCTTTCATTCTGGGCTTTCAATACATTTACTCAAGGTTATCTGAAATTTAATACAATTTTGTACATTTATTAATTTTGCAGATCCGTTTTTACACATTAGTTAATTGTAATAATAAAGTTTAGGAATAATAATCAAATAACAAAGAAAAAAATAAGATTTTTTCTTCAACCCCCCGCTTGCTCAGTCTGATTTTTGGTTTAGATTTTTTACTTGCCCTTACTGGATAAAAACTTAAAATTTGATATACTTTTTATGAATTTAAAATAAAAAAAAATGTATTTTCCATATTTACATTTATCATTTAAAAAAAATCTAATTTTAAATTATTTATTTAAATTAAATTATTTTTATTTTTATTTTATATTTGTATTAATTTTATATAATATTTATGTTTGTACACTTTTTAATCAAATTGAAAAGAAACTTTTAATACATTTAATACATTTATTCATTTTGCAGATACTTTTCTCATTCATTTACAAATTAGTTAACTGTAAAAACAGAGCTTGAGAATTATAATCATATAACAAAGCTCAACAATAAAGATTTTTCTGCTTGCTCATTCTGGCCCCAACGCAAAATTATAATGAATTTATTTAAATTTTATTTAATTTAATTCCATTTTTACATTTAGAATTTTACTCATTCAAATTGTGTCTCTCTCTCCCTCTCTGTCTCTCTCTCTATAAATATAAATATATATATATATACAGTATATATATATATATATATATATACACACACACACACACACACACACACACACCAGTAGCAGTGTTGTGCTTTGTGAAAAGAAGCTTATCCAAATGTCTTTATATTCTACATTTACCTGCATGAACTGAAAGGAGGCTTCAAACTCCTCTACAGGATACATTTTCACTCGGAAGAACTTCACGCCCATGATGAGGCTGATGGTGCTTTGGACCACGTATGGGCTCTGCTCCTTTTGACGGAGCTCCTTCAGCTCACTCATGAACCTCTTTTTAACAGCAGGAAATCTACAAAAAGAAATGATGATTGACAGATAAATCATTAGCTTGAGGGCAAGCTTTATTCTTAACAAGCAATTACAAAGAGTAATCGAGTCGATTATATGTTAGATATAATGTAAGTTAGAAAAAAAATCTTTAGACCATTTAAGGTTTTACTAATTTCTATGACTCTTTTTTTTAAGTTTTACAATGTAAAATGTCATGATATTTCCAGGTTTTCAATGATTGTGGAAACCCTGTCTACTGTCAAATGAAATGAAATAAAATAAAATATAATAAAAGATCTAGAAACTCAAAAAGGCTGATTTCCAGACCTAGTATGTTTTCATAGCATGTTTCAAAAAAACACAGCTCTACATTTCTAAATAAAAATAACTTTGTCATTGTTAGATTTATGAGTACTTACTTTGCTTGTGCTAAGACTCCGATAACTTCTGCATAGAGATCAGCTACAATGTGCATGTTGGCAGTGTTGGGTCCATGATACCTAGTCATAAAAACAAATGTAAACAGTAAAGCAGATGTATGAATTTATATGAATTTATACATTTTACTAAATGTATCCAATAGAGGAAAAAGTCTCTTACCCCTCTTTATATCTAAAGTGCTTAAAAGCCAAATTAATGACTTCATGGACCAAACCATCCACAACTGGGTGGAGGGGCATCTGGCCAAAAACACAAACAGTATCACATTTTATAACATGGCTCTCAGGAATATTTGGTTTTGATTGGCCAATTATGGCTTTCTGTGATCTCAAACACTGTTGTATAATAACCATAAAATTGTACATCAACAATCTCTTGTAAACCTTAATCTATGGCTACATTTGCCATTTTGTTGACCAAGGAAACACAATTTGCTATAAAATTTGAAGCAGTAGTAACCACCATAGATTCTTGGTGATAATCCATAGATAAACATTTAATTCTCCTCATTCTCAGATATTTGGTTGCATCTTTAATGTCTGTTAGATACATTTGCATCTAAACTTATTTAGATCCAAATCACAGTGTGTTTTACCTGTTTGAGAACCTCTATGAGCACAAGAGAGAAGATGAAGTCGATGGCTAGGTCTCTCCTCTCCAGCAGATAATCTTTCTGCTGCTCATCACTGGGAAAAAGAGACAGAGAATGTAAACAGATTATGTAAGCCAATTTTGTTCCCACCCTCTCACACATTCACAGACTAAAATATCATTTCTCAATGATGAAATGGATTTTTGCACTCCAGCTACAGGAAGCAGAAGTCACAGAAGCATCACTCAACACCCAGGTGGCTATCTGACGTCACTGGGCCATTCTGGCACTATTGTGTCAAACCATCCAGTTAAGATAGAAGTTATCAGGCCAAGTGTGCATTGCAGTCTCACAGAAAGATGTTTTTAAGCATATTAAATCAATATTTGTATTCAGCAAGGATGCTCTGAAGTGATCAAAATTCACAGTAAAGACATGTATGATGTTACAAAAGATTTCTACTTCAAATAAATGCTGAAAAAATGTCTGCACAAAAATATTAATAAAAATATTACATATATGGCTTAAAAGCTAATAGACCTTAACAAAACCCACAAATTTGGAATTCATGGGTCTTTAATATGCATGAGGCAGATTTGCATTAATTAACTCTACTATGCATAATTAACTAAATCATACTGTATTAAGCTTAAATGATCAGCCTTATCTAAGAGATATAAACAGGACTCACTTTTTGGACTTTGTATTTGAACGTGGTCTGTACTCATGGGATTCATCTTCAACTCCATTCTGTCTTTTGTACCAGTCAAACAGGGTGCGCAAGATAGATGGCAGGCAATACTCGGCCAGAGAACTCATTGTGCTGATCAACTGAAAAAAGGAGAACATGTATTAATATCCATATAAACAAACTAAAAATACACCTAGTGCATAGTACTTGTATGTAGGCCATGTATTTCATTGTGCATATTCAGGAGGAAATTATTCTGAGTGTGGAAGTGGTATTGGTGAAAGCAGGGACATTGTGCGAGTATGTGTCTTAAATGTGTAGAGGAGGGAGTTGGGTAATGAGTGCAGAAAGGAAAGGCGGTCCCTGGTGAGGACTCGACACACGGGAAAGGGAGGGAGAAAGGGTGGTGTTCAGGGGCTGAGGGTGAACACAGCGAGCCCTTCATTCCCTGATGAACCCTGGGAGAAGAATCCCCTCTCAGTGAGGCTGATGAAAAGCCCAGGGGATCATGGGTACAAACGCAGCCCTGTGAGTTCTGAATGAGGCTGCTATTCACCTGCCTTCAACACACACACACATATACGTGCATACAGAAACGAACCTGCAAACTCAGGGCAGGGAACACACAAGCCAGCAATAAAAAAAGACCTTTCATTCTGGGCTTTCAATACATTTACTCAAGGTTATCTGAAATTTAATACAATTTTGTACATTTATTAATTTTGCAGATTCGTTTTTACACATTAGTTAATTGTAATAATAAAGTTTAGGAATAATAATCAAATAACAAAGAAAAAAATAAGATTTTTTCTTCAACCCCCCGCTTGCTCAGTCTGATTTTTGGTTTAGATTTTTTACTTGCCCTTACTGGATAAAAACTTAAAATTTGATATACTTTTTATGAATTTAAAATAAAAAAAAATGTATTTTCCATATTTACATTTATCATTTAAAAAAAATCTAATTTTAAATTATTTATTTAAATTAAATTATTTTTATTTTTATTTTATATTTGTATTAATTTTATATAATATTTATGTTTGTACACTTTTTAATCAAATTGAAAAGAAACTTTTAATACATTTAATACATTTATTCATTTTGCAGATACTTTTCTCATTCATTTACAAATTAGTTAACTGTAAAAACAGAGCTTGAGAATTATAATCATATAACAAAGCTCAACAATAAAGATTTTTCTGCTTGCTCATTCTGGCCCCAACGCAAAATTATAATGAATTTATTTAAATTTTATTTAATTTAATTCCATTTTTACATTTAGAATTTTACTCATTCAAATTGTGTCTCTCTCTCCCTCTCTGTCTCTCTCTCTATAAATATAAATATATATATATATACAGTATATATATATATATATATATATACACACACACACACACACACACACACACACGCATATGAATTTATATATTTATTTCATATTATTATGTTCTCACACATTTTTTATCAAATTGCAAAGAAAAACTGGAAATCTGCAATGAAAATTATATGCAATCTTTATTGTTGAGCCCTGTATAAAACAATCAGAAGCAATTATGTGTAAATTATAAAGAAATAATGTCTTGAACACTGCACAAAAGCATGCAGTGTCTCCTATCTATCATGAATTTGAGGCATAAAAATCTCTTATATAATCTATCAGAGATGCAAATGGACTTACTCACTCTCAGACAGCCAGACAAGCCAAAAACCACATCAGGCTTTTACTGAGGTCACTCTGAATGCTTTAAAGGCCAGACAGATCCATTAATCTATTTTAATAATTCAAAAAGTCAGATCAATTTTTGGCACAGGCGGGCTGTCTCTTGTCTTTCCGCTTGGACATCTGTTCACAGACTGGATGTGGGGATGTGCGCATAAGTTCAAGGGGGCAGAAAGCAAACAGTACTTACTTGGTCAAACTGTGGATCTTCACCCCTCTGAAGAGACTTTACCAGAGGTTTTTCCTGTAAAGACAACAGAAAGGGTTTTCTAGAGGAAATATGATTCAGGCAATTATAGCTGAAAGTGATTCATTATGGTTTCCTTGATTAAATGCGGCTCTGTTTCAACATCACGAATTCTAGAAGCTATTGTAAATTACAAAAGTTTAGGGTTGGTAAGATTTTTCTAAGGTTTTTGTCTCTTATGCTCACCAAGTCTTCATTTATTTGATCAAAAAACAGTAATATTGTGAAATATTATTACTAATTAAAAATACATGTTTTCTATTTTAATATATTTTAAAATGTAATTTATTTCTGTGAAGATAAAGCTGAATTTTCAGCAACCAATACTCCAGTCTTCAGTGTCACATGATCCTTCAGAAATCATTCTAATATGTTGATGTATTTTCAATGTTAAAAAGAGCTGTGCTGCTTACTATTTTTGTGTAAACAGTACTATTTGAAATATAAATATTTTGTAATATTATAAAATGACTTTACTGTCACTTTTGATCAATGTAATTTATCTCGCAGAATAAAAGTATTCTTTTTCCCTTTTGGAAATACAGTATTCTTTAAAAAATTAAAAATAAATAAATCTTACTGACCCCAAACCTTTGAACAGCAGTGTGTATATACAAACAGGGCAACCTGCAGAGTCTTACAATGTGAAAAAGCTGATCTTAGCAACTATCACAGATCAGACCTGCTGATTAAACAACACAGGTTGTGTAAAAAAACCAAACTGACCTACATTTTGTACTCCTACTCAGATAACATAATATGTTTCAAATAAGCCCTGGAATTCTGTGTAGCTTCTTTTCAGGTGAAAGCAAATTTACTAAGTGATTTGGATATTCAAATAGTATTATGATTTTGTTATTTGGATTCTGGGCCCAGAACAGGCTGTCTTTTCTGACCCTGCTGGGCTTGTCAGACACTTTCAGACTATGTTCAATTTAATTTGAGCTCATTCAACCCACTAGAGCACCTCTTTCATCTTAGGCTAATAAATATTTCAGTTGCTGAAGTCATTTGAGGGAGAAACAGATGAGAGGGCAGACAAGGACAGAGCAATTTCCCTTAAGGCTTTTATAAGAGATTAATAGACTGCCTTGTGCTCTAGGAGGACCTTTCTCCACTTCTGAATCAAAAGACTGGGGTATTTCAAGATATGACCGCCCCATAAAGTTGCGTCCGAAGAGAAAGAAAAGTAAATAATATCCAGAAACAAAAAAGATACTGCAGCTATGAATCTCTATTTACTGCTTGTTGCTGTACAAATAAACTGCAGATAATCCAGGTCATACTATTCTTTATGTAAATACATACCAGTTATTAAACAATACACTACACAACTGTGGCTGAACAAATCAGGTAACCTGATCTCTGATTTTTTTTCAGTAAAAATTAGAAGACAAAAGATGAGCTCATTCAGGTGGCAGCTGTTTTGGGGGACACAATATATCTGTCCTGGGAAAGTTTCATTAACACTAGCCTGCCTGCCGGCCAAGAAACTAGCAGCTCGCTGTTAAACACGCATGCAGATAAATTTGTCTGTTGTCTGGGAAATACTAACAAGGCTGGCAAGTGATCAAGGTCTCCTTTGAAAAGAGCAAGTGTTTTAACACTAAAATCTCATCTGTATTTTCCATTTCTGTCAGATTTAACAATACATACATGTAGGGTCACGTGCTGAGCTACATAAACAACTAGAATTAGCCAGATTAGCTTGTATTTCATTGTTAAATTCAGTCTGAACAAGCCATTTCCACCGTCCATATGGGTCAGCCATCTCCAAAATCCTCAGAGACAGATGAGTATTGGTACTGGAATGGTCACAGGTCTTAAGATCATTACCTTCAATAGTTCAGAACTGTCACTCACCAACGGTTCGGCCATGACGATCCGTATTTTGCGCTCAGAGATGGTGGTGAAGTTGGCGAAGAGGCTCTTGAGCACGTATTCGCCCGGCCGGCTCTCTGGGTCCACGCTGATGGGCATCATGGTGGGCGGTCCCTTTTCACCCTGCGAGCAGCAAACCGGCGGGACAGGAGGCTTGCTGTACCCTGGTGAAGCTTTGAATAAAAAATGTTTTTAAATGAACACTATAAATAAATAAAATCAATATTACATTATTGTTTATATATTTAATAATAATAATAATATTAGTACACATAATAAATGTTATTCATCTAAAAGGCAAGCAAATTGAGAGGGGTTGTAATAATGAGGTCTTATGTAAATGAGGTGTTCTTACTGTGTCTAAAACATTGAACGTATTGTATTTTGTATTAATCACATGGATTTTCTAGTGTTCTAGTTTAGAGGTAAAAAAAATATTTGAAAGAATACAATCAATTATTGTATTTCAGACAATGACCGTTTCCTAATCCAGACAGTGAAATCCATTTCAGAATTTCACAACCCTTCTCATTCTGCAGCTTGCCAGCGACTGCAACCTGTGCACACAAAGTAATGCTCAGCTTTCCTCAATACAAAATAAAGTAACACCCTAGAAGCAGAAGTTGCAATTTCATATTACTTTCATATTTCTTTCACAGAGCTCACAAATACACACACACACACAATCTACTGGACTGGACTGGACTGTACTGTACGTAACGGCGAGCGAGTTGCAGAGGGGGCACGTGACAGTCACAGCAGTGTTAATTCTGACAACAAATTTTGATCTTGTTTTAGAAACAGCCTTATCATATGTTGACAAAAACAGACTTTGTTCCACATGGCTTAAACAGTTTTTTGCTTTCCTACTAGGGATGCACCGATACCACTTTTTCCAGTACTCGGTCGATACCGAGTACCGATACCAATATTTTATTGCATTTGTAAATTGTTTAAATATTGGGTACAGAAACCAAAAGAGTATGTATAATCTTAGTTGGTTGACTTAATTTATCAAATAGATAAATAGCTGTTAGTATGACACAGAAATTAAGCTTTAGCGTTAGTTCTGGCAGGTCACGTGAGTCAAGCTTGCATCAGCTGATTCTCAGCTGATCACATCTACCTATAGGAATACGACACCTATCGCGGCATTCCTATATAAGCTGTATTCAGTATTATTCAGCAGCTTTTTAGCTTGCTTCGGAGCAAATTAAGCATGGCTGCTCGCAAATCAAACTGTTGCAGCGTGTTTCAGAACATCTGAAATCCACATCTAAGATAAGTGAATGCTGTTTTAATCCATATCGCTGTGTATATTACCTGGTCTGCTAATTGAAAAAAGCATATTTGCAGCAGCATTTACGCATCTGTGTTCATACAGCTGGAGCAACACGACGTCTAGAGCATGTAATCGCTCTGAGGACACGCCGATAGTTAAGGCCATGAGAACAAGTTTAAATGAAACACGCATACTCGTGTATGCGTTTCAACTGGGGCTCGCTGTATTCAGCAGCATAATCTCAATGTTACGGTTGTTTACTTCTAAGGTTGATGTTTCATTAGCTGTGTGAGTGTGCGGTCAGAAGCACGATCACACAACAGAATTGTGCGCGCACTCGCTCTCTCTCTCTCCCTACCGTTAAGTAACTTGTGCATTGTTTTATTTACTTGTTTTTGACATATCCAACCGAACTACAAACTTTACAGTGATGTCTGTGAGAAAGGTATATTCACTCGACAAGCTCGCGCATCTGCGCCGCTGCACGCTCAATCCACTCAGCATGCTTTGTTTATCAGCTCGCGCACATCAGCTATACAGGCGTTAATACTGAATGTTTAACATTATATTCATTGCATACATATACTTCGTAGACATCCTTAATCTCTAATAACTCCATTCTGCTGTCTGTGTTTCATATGGTATCGGCGTTTGGTATCGGGGCATTTTAACGAGTACGAGTGCGAGTACAGGAGCTCAGTATTGGGCCCGATACCAATACCAGTATTGGTATCTGTGCATCCCTATTTCCTACCGTATTTCACCTCCAAAAACATACAACAAGGGCAACAAATATGAAAGTTAATTTCTACTTACTAAAGTGTAATGTATTTTAATATATGTAATAAGCACATCATTAATAATTTTTTAATGTGCAAAAACTCACCACTACATGCATATTCTTAATGTAAAGAGCAGCCCAAATAGTAAAAATAAATTGGGTTAAATAATATTATTTTTTAATAGCTGGATTAATTTATAAATAATATATTTAAAAAAGAATAAACGGTTAATTATTAATATAATTAATAATTGCATTAAAGGGGACCTATTATGTAAAATTCACTTTTGCAAGGTGTTTGGACATAAACGTGTGTTGGCAGTGTGTGTACACAACCACCCTATAATGATAAAAATCCACCCACTCCTTTTTTTTTTAATCCCCATAAATAATAAGCAGTGTCTCCCAATGGCCTATTTTTAGCATTGGTGCTAATGTGATGTCACATTAGCCACAGGCTTCACCCACGAATGTTGACAGACACTGCCATTTTAACATAGAACCGCCCTGAGCGAGTTCACAGCGAGTTGTACACAGTCCGCCATTGCTGCACTGACGAGAATGTCTCCCAAGCGTTTTAGGTGTTCTGTAGCTGGATGTATTAATCCACATAGCTCTCTCCATTTACCCCCCGAAATCTGAGCCACTGAAGACGAGGTGGATTCATTTTGTTTTCGAAGAAAATGCTCCCTCAACTCTACAGAGATTCGTTTACGTCTGCGCGAATCATTTTACACCGGACTTCTTTGTGAATGAGGGTCAGTATAAAGCAGGTTTTGCACAAAAGTTGCTCCTGAAGGATGGAGCAGTGCCAACTGTTCATGATCCAGCTAACATTACACCATCTAGAAGAAGTAAGTATCACGCGTTTGTTTTCCAAATTGCCTTTCTGAAAGAGCTTCTTGGCACTCTGTAAGGCTAATGTTGCTAAAGCTACCATTGTCTGTCTGTTTTCACTGATGCTGCCTTCACGTGCTACCAGAATGATCGTGAATAGGAATGTGGTAGTTAAAAATTGCATATGAAAGCAATGTGAAATCGACCGTTTAAATTTGTCTAGCTCATAATCATATTCGGGAATTATAAAGTTCGTATTAGCACGCAACGGAACCATGAGACCAGCTATGTTGTTATTTTTATAGTGCCGTGCTCCCCGTCTGTGTAATTCATAAATAATCTGGCAGGGTTCAGAATTCGGCACGTCCCCGGTTCGAACATATATGGCTGAACACCGCTAATAGCAGTTTCTGACATTTTCAGTGCGTGAGAGAGTGTTTTGTTATTGCTGGCATGAGCTCTAGAAACTCCACCCTCTTCTGAAAGGGGAGGAGGGAGCACCAGCTCGTTTTCATTTAAAGGGACAAACACAGAAAACAGCGTGTTTTGGCTCATACCCTAAAAATGGCAATTTCAACAAGCAATAAAAAATTATCTGTATGGTATTTTGAGCTAAAACTTCACATACACACTCTGGGGACATCAGAGACTTATTTTACATCTTGTAAAAAGGGGCATAATAGGTCACCTTTAATATTTCTTTCATTTTATAGCATTCTACCTAACTGCACAATCATTCATTAACATACACTGCACCTCAAAAAGTCAGCAACAAACATGTATTGTTGATGAAGTCTTAATTTCATCAAACCATCTTAGACCAATATAATTGTATATAACAATAATCTTCAGCAAAATAAACAGTATTTTTTGCTATGTTGCTATTATCTAAACAGCAATAAAAGCTCATGTGTAAGTTTGAGGCTTGCCTTGCACTCGTTGAATGTCACATTTGACCAATTCTGTTACTTAAACACTTTGTTCGTTTACAAGTTTCATCGTCATTCACTGACAGATTCTCACTCACTGCTCTTTCTCTCTCTCTTTTGTAGCACCTACCCAGACCTTTCATGAAGTTCACCATGCTGGTTTTATTCCAGCACATGACTGTGCTGTCCATAGTAGGGGAGCAGTAAATGGGATCCAGTTTTTCAAACCTCACACGTCCTTATCAGTCACTTCAGTGATGGCAATACCTTCTCCCATTCACAACTTGCCCCATACTGTTACAGCACAAGTCAAAACAAAAGTTAGAAAATTAGGTGATAACAAATCCACACGTGTGCTCGCCTCTTCTGAAGGCTCTCTGTTGCAGTGTAAACGTCCACTGCCTCTCGAGACTGAAGGTCAGGCTGGAATTTTTAGCTGATGCCTGGGCAAGTGTGCAGGACTGACATGCTACAGTGGCATAGCTGCAGGGCTATATTTATCCCTGAGTACACACTATACGTCCTGATCTCCCCTCCGCCACTAACCAACAGTGTAAACATCATTCGATTGGGCACAGACTCACTCACTCACTCTCACTCCCTTGTTTGCACATATGTAGAAACACAGATGGCGTAAAGTAAGATATCTAGCTTCTGAATTCCACCAACCGACTCCATTACACAATCTTCCCTTGGGAAAACCGCCATGCGCAGCAAATGAGATGCCAGCTAGACTTGCTAAACTCAATACAAATATTGCATAAACAAAATGCATAAACTGAACTCGAGCAGCAAAATGTCAATAAATAAAGATAAACAATAAACTACAATTTCATAAAGCATCGCGATTGACAATAAAAAAATAAAATCAGAATTAAAAAATGACACCAACATAAAACTATTCATTTTTAATAATATATTTTAAATGTATTCCAAAATATTAATATTATGTATATATACGAACTACCATTCAAAAGTTTGTGGTTGGTGAGTTGTTTTTTAATCTTTAGAAAGAAGTATTTTTTTTCTCAGCAATGCTGCATTTATTTGATCAAAAATACTGTAAAAACTGTTTATATTATATTATTATTACAATTTAAAATAATTGTTTTCTATTATATTTTTTTTAAGTAATTTACTCCTGTGATTGTGAAGCTGAATTTTCTTCAGTGTCACATGATCCTTTAGAAATTATTCTAATATGCTGATTTGGTTCTCAAGAAACATATTATCAATGTCGAAAACAGTTGTGCTGTTTAA
The DNA here is from genome assembly GCF_001515645.1 of Sinocyclocheilus grahami. Taxonomy (NCBI): domain Eukaryota; kingdom Metazoa; phylum Chordata; class Actinopteri; order Cypriniformes; family Cyprinidae; genus Sinocyclocheilus; species Sinocyclocheilus grahami. The sequence continues at coordinate 356,718 of NW_015505850.1, forward strand.
TATATTCATTGAAACCGTGAAACTTTTTTCTGGATTATTTGTTAAACAAAAAAAGGTCAAAAGACAGCCTTTATTTGAAATCGAAATTATTAGCAAAATTATAAACGTCTGTGACTTTTGACCAGTTTAATGCATCCTTGCTGAATAAAAGTATTCTTTTCTTTCAAAAAAAATAATTAGTGAAACATAATTCATGAGCAGTGTAACTTCAACTGAAATTCAGGGACTATATATGATTCTTTTAAAATGAAAATTAATTTAAAAAATAATTAATTAAATTGATTGAAAAAAAATTCAATTACGCTGACTGATGAAGTCTATCTTGAAACTAAAGATTCATTCAGAATCGTTAGTTTCTAGTAATCAGTTTCTAGTAAATTAATGTGATTCCATCAGGTTGCTTCAAGGTGACTGTCATAATAAGTACAGTATAACCAACTAGCAAGAGAATATCTTTACAACCACCTGCGACTCCCTGTAAGTACTCAGAACACCCTAGCAACCGGACAGCATCATTCTAACACACTAGCATCATGCCATTTTGCATATGCAAGCACCACTCTCATTTTCTTCAGAAAACTTGTTTTTAACTGTGATGGCACACAGTCTGCGCGCTCCAGTGCCGGTCAGGATGATTACAGCACCCTGATGCATTACATGTGACTCTGCAAACAAGAGAAGAGCTCAGACAGAGCATTACATCAGCACTCTGCAGAGGAGCCTCTGAGCATTGAGCTGCTCCCAACAGGGATGATACAAGACGCAGAACAACGCCTCTCTATTTCACACACACACACACACACACACACACACACACACTGACATGGGACACACACATAAACACAGACGCAGAAATATATTACACCACTTTTTTTTCTAAAACAAATCCTGTTGTGTCCTCCCAACATTTTTCTTGTTCAGGGAGTGGACAACAAGCATGGGAAAAACATACATCTAACAATATCTCCCTCTGATGTAAATAATGTGGGCTTTTTACATTCATACACCCCGACTGTGTACAAAAGGCCCCTGGGGACATCTCCCATAACTCTAAATAAATGGGACCTATAAAGCCCCATCCATTTTCAGATGGTTGTCAGCTTGTTAGCATACAAAGCCCACTCATATCCCACTGGTTGCTTTCATCAACAAACAGAAAAAAATCTTAGTTCACAGTGAGAATGGATGTGGAATCTGCAGCTGAAACTCAATAGCATCGTACTGATGTACAATCCCAAACTGTCAATATTTCACACCAAAGTCCAAGGGCGTCTTGACTCACTTTGTACCCCTAAACAAGAAACTGAAGACATGAGCAATGACAAAAAATATGTTTTAAACATGCAGAATAAGACTTGCAGGCCATTCAAAGAATAAAAGGCATCCAGAGGTCACATATCGGACGCCCATGGGCATCCACACCTATAGTATACTATAACCCTGAGTAACAGGATCAGGTTGTGTAACTGCCCGAGCACACTGTACCATTTGAAGAGAGTTGGCAATGCTTGTGTCATATAGAAAGGTCAGGAAGACAAACAAAAAAACTGAAAGATGAGATACATCTGCATATCCAGTATATGAGATATGCTGATTAGGACAGCTAAAAAACAAGGACATTTTTACTGGATTTAGCCATTAGGCCTAAAGATACTCGCAGCTCTAAACCTCTGAGCCAGTGCTAAAAATATATTTGGTACACTGTGCAAAGCACATTTGATTTAGTGATGAGAACGTTTCACCCATTTACTCTGAGGCAGAGAGAGAGAGATTTGGTCTAAAAACTGAGGATTAAATTGTACGGCTAAAATATTTAACATTTATTTTTATTTATATTTGATATCACTCTGGCTTGAAAAGAAGCTATTTCATAATTCACAAAAAAAAAATTGCTTCTGAATTACACGTACATAGGTCTGTAAAAACAACATATAAAACTACTTGCAATGTATAAATCATGAAAAAATACTTAAGATACAAAAATGTACATAAACACACCATTTTCTCAGAATTCTTTGATTAATAGAAAGTTAAAAGAACAGCATTTAGAAATAGAAATCTTTTATAACATTATAAAATGTCGTTCTATACTGTCAATTTAATGCATCCTTGTTGAATAAACATGAATCTCTTTAAGAACATGTATTAAAAGTCAATTTACATTGATTACTTAAGGAAACGCATCTAGGTTAACACAAATCAGAACAGAATTTTCACTGCCACTCTTGCTGCAAGCTGATTGGCTGAGGGCTGACCATCCCTCAAAGCTGATTGGTCAGTTAGGCTGGTGCGAACAGGCACTTGATGCACACTGCTCTAGGGAGCATACTGTGTACCAGAACTCCAGGACAGGGATAACAAAGCAATATAGACAAAAAATGCCAGCTACCTCCACCTCAAAATTCAAGACAAACGTGTAACAAACACTCAGTTCCGTACAACAATATCTTATAGAAGAAGTGTTGACATAACATAACGTAATAGGTCTAGCTGTTGTGTTTTATTAGTTCGTTTGGAATGACATAAAGATGAATAAACAATGTCATAATTGTTATTTTTGCATGACGTATCCCATTGAGCCTGATTCATGAGCATCAATTGACTACATGCAACACAAAAAAGTAAAACATATATAGCAATGCATGCCATAAAGTCCATATTAAGCTGACCTAATAAAATCCCAGAACATGAAAATAAAGAGGATAACAACACCAGAGCACGTGCACCAGAGAAACAAACTCGCCCTCTCACATGCAAACTAATTCTGGATCCATCCCGACAGCCCTGGCTGCGATCCCGCGGCTCTTAGCGCCAAGATACTCACTGCTGCTCCAGGACTTCAGCAGGGACTTGATGCTGATCTCAAAGAAACCCGAGTCCTGCTGGCTGGCCATATCTGCAGGTCAGTGAAGTCAGTCAGTGGATGCTGAGGTCCCGTACGTTTCCACCCCCTGCCTGCAGCAGCAGCCAGAGCAGGCAGGTGGAATCGGCTGCTATGGGAGAGTGATGCTAAACAGAGATGTTGACACCACAGACTGAACCAGAACAGAGCATCACAGATCCGCTAAGCTCCCCCCCCCCCTCTATGAGTGCCCACCCCTCTCTCTCTCTCTCTCTCTCTCTCTCTCTCTCTCTCTCTGCAGGTTCACTTTAAATAACCCAGAGACAGAGGCAGGGAGAGCAGGAAGAAATCCTCTTAGCCCCGTGTGGTTAATTATAACCTCTGTTTGCTTGCATCCCAAGTGAGAGAGACTCTTCCGACTATCCTCCTTGGCTTGAGCATGTGAGAATATCCAGGAAATGAGCATCTGGTAGGTTAGTATCCTGATGTACAGGTAAAGATGAAGCCCCAGACAATGTTTGTTCTGCTATTATAGTGTATGTACCTGCAGATGTTCCAAATGGTGGTTGTTAGCAGCCACCAATATTATGGGATAAACAGGAAATCAAGGAGAAAATCTAAGGCTGATGTATTTCCCAAATAACATTATAATACAGTGGCCCCAAAAATATTAGACATGTTGGACACTTAAATCACATTTAAAAATGCCTGCTTTGCATTAGATACAAAACATGAAACCAAGTAGTATGTGCAAACAGATGATGACAGATCTTCACATCACTGTTGTAATTACTTTTAACAAACTGGTCTCAAGCTGATTTTTAATGGATATATGAAGTCAGTTTCCCTCATGATAACAAAAATGCAGTCCATCACATTAACTATTTTTTTTAAAGAAATTAATACTTTTATTCAGCAAGGGCATATTAAATAGATCAAAAGTTATAGTAAATACTTTTATTTAATACATTTCACAAATGCTGTTCTTTTAAACATTCTATTCATCAAAGAATCCTGAAACAAAAATGTTTTTAAAAAAAGAAAAGAAAAGAAAATAAATAAAAATAAAAAATTAGAATAACAATGAAGTATCATGTGACACTGAAAATGGTAGTAATGGCTGGGTAAAAACACAGCTTGCCAACACAGGTATAAATGATACATATATTAAAATAGAAAACAGCTATTTTAAATTGTAATAATATTTCATAATATTACTGCTTTTACGATCAAATAAATGCAGACTTGGTACATAAGAGACTTCCAAAAATATTTAAAAAATTAAATTTTGAACGGTAATTTATCTACTTTTTTTCTATTTTAAAACCCAACAAATGTGTTTTTGTGAAATGTTTTCCTTAAAAGTGAGTTTGTGCTATATTTCTTTCAAATGAAATCCCACTTGGTTTGTTATTTTGTAATATAATGCAAAGATATTCACTTGCAAATGTATACAGTACACTTTTTTGGGGCCACTGTATATTCCAAAGCCTTTGCCCACTTTTTGTGTGGCACCAATGACCTTCCGTGACTTTCCACTTTCACACTCAGTGTTGGTTTTGGCTTGAGCCAGTGCTAAAGTGCTGAAAAGAGACAACTGCAACGCGGTTTTAACAGTAACGTCAGCACAAGCACATTCTCACATGCTATTTTCTTAATTTTTTGCTGAGGGATTAAATAAGATTTTCTACAAAGTCCAAAGCTCACAAGAAGTCAGCAAAGGTGAAAGTGAAAGTGACGTGACATGTGGCCAAGTATGGTGACCCATACTCGGAATTAGTGCTCTGCATTTACCCATCCAAAGTGCACACACACAGCAGTGAACACACACAAACCGTGAACACACACCCGGAGCAGTGGGCAGCCATTTATGCTGCGGCGCCCGGGGAGCAGTTGGGGGTTCGGTGTCTTGCTCAAGGGCACCTCAGTCGTGGTATTGAAGGTGGGAGAGAGCGCTGTACATTCACTCCCCCCCCCCTACAATTCCTGCCGGTACAAGACTCGAACCCACAACTTTTGGGTTATGAGTCCGACTCTCTAACCATTAGGCCATAACTTCCCCAGGTCAGCAAAGCACAAACCCTAGTCCAATCAATGCAGCTGTAAACAAGATCACTTGTGACATTTCTAGTAAGCAAAAGTCTCCGTCACAAAGGCACTTAGTGAACTGCATACAGTATCAATATGGTGCCGGTCCAGCTGGTGGACTAGCATGGCCATTATGTATAATTACTGGGACTGGTCAGATATTCATTCCGTCTCAAATACAAACATAAATACAGACTCTATCAGATTCTGCATTGAGCGTTGGATGTTACGCACTGCTGATTCGCTGGCAAGCACTACACATCCTGAGTCACTCCATAATCTCATCATGCCCCTCTCTATCCCTCCGATGTCAAGAACTTGCCCTTAATTACATAATGCTCACCTCTATTAATCAGGCCAGTTTAAAGCTGCCCACTTGTGTTCTGGTGGAAAATAGTCCATTTATTCTTACTAATACTAATATAAAACAAATCCACTAAATTTAACAACAGTGTCTACTTTTCAAACAACTGTAAAGATAATAAGATACAGATTTTTTAAAACAGAAAAATGTTAAATGCTTAAATTTTCATGTGTTAATATGAGTAAACAGTTTTAGCATAGCTTTTTTATATTTTCATATTCAATATACCCCAGACAGTAACGCATATCAACAGTACCACATGTTTTCATGTGACCAAGAATTTACAACTAGAATTTGTCTACAGGGGACAAGGGATTCTCTGTTTCCCTGTTTTTGTTTACCTTTCAAAAATTAAAACATTGCTACAGTGGTTATTAAGATGACATATCCCAGTAACATCAGACATAACACACAGATCGGACCTGATGACGTTTTGGGATTGGACCTGGCACAGCAAGGGGCTCTCAGAAAGATTATTACATAATGTCCTGGCTGAACTATCGCTCAACCTTTCAACCAGACCATTATCACCACACAGTGTAACTGGAGGTCTTGATGGCTAGAAATGACCAAAATCTTCCTGATGTAAAAAGCTAAAGGGCACTAGCCATTACAACTCACAACTGAAAGCACTGTATTGGAAAATGGCTCAAGTCTTTAAAATAAAATAAAATAAAACAATTTTATATATTATGATTCTGGGACCTCTAAAATATTTCATAACCTTACAAACAAAATCAGTTTTCCCATCACAGGTATTCATCGCCACGTCTTCTCTTTAAGATAATGTAAATATTTAGTCTTAAGCCAACTGTGGGAGTGGGAGCAGGTTGTTCAGCCGCTTGAGTCCTATTAAGAGCCTATTAAAAGCATTTTCAAGCTCTGATGAAGTGATGGAATGTGAAGCATGTCTCACTGATGCAGGCGTCACTGTGGATATCAGTACCAGCTCTGCACTCCTCTTTTCTTCTCCATCTACTTTTCCTCCCTGTGCTGATTTTCCCTCTCTCCACCCTCTGGCCCCTCTTTCTCCCCTTACACTCTTACCTTATCCTCCTTTTCAGACACTTTCAAGGAAACACACACAAAGACTCACACACAGTCACACACAGGGCTCATGTAACATTTGCAGTGTCTATCCTCAATCTAAACTGCCTCTGTGTCTACTGTCATTTTCATTCAACTGTTTATCACATTAAACGCACATTAAACGAGCAGGATAAACAACGTGGGGTCCAAGAAGTCTGACACCACTAGGGAAAATGCTTCTGTTCTGCTTTAATGACAGCAGATCCAAAGAGCATCTTCTGGTTCAATGAAGAATACTTCTAACCATCTGCACAAAGTTCACATGATCATTACCACTCATCACATTTTCCTAATGACTGAGAAATAGAGGAGAATGTTGAATTGTATGTCAATGTATACTACCATTCAGATAGAATACAGTTGTTTTCATTTGTAATAATATTTCACAATATTACTGTATTTTTGATCAGATAAATGCAGCCATAGTGAGAACATGAGACTTCTCTCAAAAACATAAAAAATGAATAAATATGTTGCCATCCCAAATCTTACCTAGCAAATCAGTTCTTAATTCAATTAAGAATTAGAGTGAATACTGCAAAAACACAAGGAGCTTTTTTGCTTTTTTCTACTTTGATCTGCATTTCCTCACATTTCAGCAGACCACTATGGAAGTTTTCACGTGTTCAGTTGGCTCACGCACAACTTTGATAAACTGACAGCAAACAGTCTATTTTAACAAACATGACGGCACATTCTTGAGCTAACCAATAAATATCTATAGACGTTGAGGCATGTCACAGATGGTTGATGGAAAGACTTATGAAGTTATGCCCACCCTAGCAAAGTGGCTTCTCAATTTTGCTCCAACCTCTAATTTCATAGCAGACAGCGACAACAAATAAACACACGGGCTTGCGCAATCAGCACCTACATGTCAGAATGGTGGGCCTTTTCCTGGTCCGGATCTTCTTGAACTTCCCGCGAAAGTCGCCGCTCAGCATCAGGTCTTCAGGTAAGCTGGCCATGCTCTCCAATTCAGTCCCATCATTCTCCTGATGTACCGGCAGCTCCTTGCAGCCACACTCACCATACGACATCTCCAGTTGGCGAGCAGCCCACTCCCTGTCAGGCTTTCCACAGCGGTAGCATTGAACTTTTCAGTTTGTTTGCTCTCCTTCTGCCTCTCTTTTCCCTTTCTTTTCCTTCTCACAGAGGACTGAGTCTTGATCCTTTGCTGTTTCTTATACCAGTGTGTGTGTGGTGTGGAGAGAAGCAGCCAGATAGGAGCCCGGCTCTGTGCTGCAAGTGTGTTTTAACCCCCTCGCACTTGTCAAAGCAGTTCAGCCAGTTACTGTACAATGTATGAAAGCAGACAGGTGTAGGATTACCGTGCCGCCCAGTGACAAAACACAAGACGAAAAGCAAGACAGAGAAAAAGAAAGAGAAAGAGACACAGTAGGAAATGCTGCAGTGGGCAGCTCTCCGTCTTTGAGTAGTTATCACAAACAAGCTGCTTCCGCCGGTTTGAGTCATTTAGTCCTCATCCTGTGATAGTCCAGAGGGTGGGATTCCCCAAAGATAACGCAGATCCTTGCACGTCTCATGTTTTTGGAGAGGCATCCCCCAACTCCGCTGGGATGGAGGAATCACTTAATTGTGCCTGTTATTTGAATTGGAAGGCTCTGATGTGGATTGTCCTTATTCAGTCAGTAAAAGAAAAGCTCAACACAGACTATGTAATGGGAATTGTTGCATCATGGGTGTAAACCCTCAGAGACTTAAAGAGAAACCCTGTAAAAAAAATACACACTTACCTTGTAACGCTCATTTGTAATTAGAAATAGCACCAGAAACAGCCCACACCTACGTGAACGGATTTTTCCACTGTTACCCTAAATGAAAAATACAAACCCACTTTGTGTGCACTTATAGGCGTTTTCTGTTTTAAAAGTACGCCTTTTAAGCCAGCTAGTAGACTGAAGAATAGATATGTGCAACAACATGGAAAATACAATTAGTGTTATTTCCCTTGATCTAGCTTAGTCACACCCTGTAATGTTGCATAATACTTTAATACAATTTCTACTATTTCAATTTAAAGCGAATAAAAAAGGGAAAAAGTTCAACTTGTGTACCTCATGGAAAACCACAATTGAATTAGGAGGAATATAACCGCACAACATCACTTAAGTAATCAAATTACAGCTCTGAAAGGAGGGTTGGTGTTTTTGGTGAATAGTAAAGCACTTTTGAGGACATGATGTGAACTTCATGGATTTTGTTTCGGGACAGATCCAAAGGGCTTCCAGTATGCTGATTTTTTTTTTTTTAAGTATGTCCAATTTTGCATGAAGATACGGAGTAATTTTACACTACCATTTATTTGGGTTAGATTTTGAAAAAAAAAAGTCACTTCATTCTCACCTAGGATGCATTTATTTAAAAAAAAAAATTAGTAAAAACAGTAATATTGTGAAATATTATTATACTTTAAAATAGTTATTTAATATTATTTAAAATGTATTTTATTCCTGTGATGCTAATTTTTTTAGTAACCATGATCACTCCAGGCTTCAGTGTTACATGATCCTTCAGAAATCATTCTAATATGCTGATTCGGGGCTCAAGAAAATATTTGTATTTATTTTAATATTTTTTATTTATTTTTCATTATTTCATTTACTTTATTTTTATTATTATGAATATTAAACCGTTGTGCTGCTTAAAATTTGATTGGAAACGGCAACACATTTTTTCAGTATTCTTTGATGAATAGAACGTTCAAAAGAAAATAATGTATTTGAAATAGAAATCGTTTGTAACATTGTAAATGTCTTTACTGTCACTTTATATAAATGCTTCATTCATTCATTCACTTTTGTTCAATTTAATGTGTCCATGATGAACAAGTCTATTAAAAGACTATCAAATTAATAAATAAATAAACAATTTTACCAACTCCAAACCTTAGAACAGTAGTGTACATATGCTTTTAAAATGTCAGCTTTGTACCAGCATTTTTTAAAATTATTATTTCAAAACTATGGTTTTAATTTCAGATTTGATACAAAGCAATGGCAATGTGATTTTTAACAAATTGTAACATAAGTTGCACAAATGCAAATCAATCAGTGATAGTTTAAAAGATCTATTGTGCAATCTAGAAGAAAAAAATGGTGCAACTACGCCCTCTAGAGTTAAAAGTATAAACAAGCATATGCAAGACTGCCACAACCAGCCGTTAGCTGTTGTTTAAAATAGCATTAAAATCCATAAGTACATAGACAGCTGATAACATCATACATAGGTCTATAAATTGAGTATATCATATCAAAAGCTAAAGAAGATAATGTTACACTTGTGATAAATAATGTACATTGATCACAAAACATACATAATACTGTAAATTGATCCCAAAACATACTTTCAAAGAAAGTTTTCAGACTCCATTTAATGTCCAAAATAGTTTCACAAGCTCCTGAAATGCAGAGCAGGTCTCTGTGGGCTGAGAGAAGTAGGCAAGAGTTTGGCGAAGGAAGCCAACGCCTCCGGGCACTGGGAGAATTCAGCAAGCTGTTGCCATGGCGACTGCAAGGGCCATCTGAATTTGCATATGCAGAGAAGGGCCCTGGTAAATAATTGATGAACGCCTATTATTAGAATAAACTCATTTAAAGTTAACTGTACCTGGATGAGCCTTTATCTGTAAATTCTAGAGAAAAGAAGGGAGCAACTGTAATCAACAGTGGCAAACATCTGCCGCACTGCAAATAATCGACCCAACACACTCAGCTAGATGAGTGTGACTGTGTACTTTGTCTCTGTTGACCCACTTAACATGTTATTTCTCAATCATTTGCACAAGTGTAAACACTTTGGAGCATCTGTGCATATTGAGTTTAGAGTGCTTTAGTTCAACACGGCCTCTAGAAGATCAATTCCTCAAATTATTTTTGGGGAAAGCAGCAGCAAATAGCCATTAGGAGGGAAGCACAGAAAGCATTTCAAATAGTTTTGAACCAGTAGTTTAATGCCTGGAGATGGTGAGAACATATCATGTGACTCATCAAAGCAGCTCTTTCAGCCTGATCTCATGCACGTCCAGTCAAAGTGCTTCAGCTGCCATCTGGAGCTCAGAGTCTCCGACCACACTGAGAGACGTATTCCTGCTCCTCATCACAACATACAAACCCAGATCAACCCAAATCAAGCTCAATCTAACTCATGCTTTATGCTTAGTAACCTTGCCTTGAGCATGTCTTGGGTGTTTTAGGATGCCATTTAGATGTTTTAGAAGTCCATACTGAAATAAATTATTTATTTAAAAAATAAAATGTAGCCCCTGCTTCTGAAATAAAATTCAGTTTTTATTAGAGTTGTGTATTTGCTTGATTTTATGAATTGCTATAGAGTTACTCATATTTTCCGATTGATTTTTAGCTGATTGCTTTGTGGACTTTAGCAGTGTTGTTTTAGAATTATTTATATACTATTACAGTATTTATTAATATTTTGAATTAGCTTATATTATTATTAATTTAAATTTGATTAATTTTGTTTTTGTCATTTTTTAGTTTTTTTTAAACATTTCTAATTAGCTTAAATTTTTTTTATTTCAAATGTAGTTTTAGTAATTGTAGTACTTCAGCTCAAACTTGTTTTATTTCAGTTAGTTGTCATTTCTAATTTTCATTTAGGGTTTTTAAGTTTAAGTTTTTCATCTAATATTTATATTTTATTCCAGTTTTATTTCAATTAACAAAACAATTTCTATATTCTATAACCATTTCTATCTTTCTATATTCTATAACAATTTCTATCTTTCTATATTCTATAACAATTTCTATCTTTCTGATATTCAGATTCTTATATATGGCCAAGTCTTACTAGTCTGTCTTTTTTTTTTATCCACCAAGCAAAAAAATAATAACCCAGATCACTTAAAATTCCTCTCCTTAAAAAGCCTCAAAATTTAAGGTATTGTTCATGTCTGTAGCGCAAATAAAATGTTATATTATAATAAATGTTAATTTATAATAATAAATAATACAAAAACAATATAAAGCAAAGCTGATGCCTATGAATGCAGCATTCTCAGGGTTGAGGCCGGTGGTTGCTGTATAAAAGTACCGGTTCTTTCCGCTCCACTGATAATGGGGTCTTTCAGGGCATCTGGGTCCTCACCCTGCACCTGTCCCTCTAACTGCTGGCCTGTTAGCAAACAGAGGTATGGCTAATGTCTTACATCCAATCAGACAGATCAAATACTCCTAATGGGCGGAGCTTACATCTCATCACCCTATGCATCGCAAAGAACCGGTGCCACTGACACTGCTCATATCTGGTTACAGCCAGGTGATTCTGTTCTTTTTCTATGGCCAGCATCGACACTCACACAAACGTTCATTGTTCAGCCTTCAAGATGGGAAAAGGAAATCAGCCGTTGGCTCAGGTTCAACAATCAAGCGTTTGACACTCACAAAAGACACCCTCTGTCTCAAGTGACACGTGAAGACGTTGGTGTTTGAATGTCCCTGGGCCTCGGCCATTGTCTGAATGGCAACGTTCATGCCAAGTCATAATTGAACTGCAAGCGAACGCGATACAGGCTAATTAGATTATATTTACATGCACCTTCAGATGAAACGCAAGGGAAATATGTGTTGGCGGATGAACATGAAGAACATTAAAGAAATAGGAAAGGAACATGACTAGGTAAATAATACCAGATCATAAAGCTCCCACCTACTCGCATATTTATAGTAGTGTAGCACGGTTGCCAGAGAAACAAGCTTCTGTAGGATGTTCTTCAAAGAGATGTCTGAGAATGTTCTGTCAGAATGTTTCAGTACACTCTGGAATAACAGCTAAAGAGAACGAGTTACAACAAATCACTTATATTTTGTTATAAAGATCACCAAGAATCGTTATTATTATTGTGAAAAACTGGTGCCACCAACATGCCACTTCACCAAGACACCTGAAATGTATTCGCATACACACTTTCTAGATTATTCTAGGTCATAAACTAAATTAGTAATATTTCACAAACAGCTGTCTTTTATCTTCATATCTAAACTTTACAAAATACTGGAAACCATTTTAATGGTTCGCTCATTGTAAACTGCACTTTAAACCTATTTAAAACAAAAAGTGTTTACATTTTACATAATCAGGTTTATCAGTCCCACCAGCAGCATGACCTCATTTACATAAATGTACACCAACAAATTTGCAGTTCCATATAAGAAGCTTTACCAAGAAACCTAAAATGTGTCCGTATACACTGATTTCTAGATCATTCTAGGTGATAACCTAAATTATTAGTAATATATTACAAACAGCAGTCTTTTATATTCATATTCTCACTTTACAAAATACAGGAAACCATTTTAATAGTTCACATAGGCCTATAGTTACTTGCACTTTAAACATATTTAAAACAAATCAGCAGTCTTTTATATTTATTTATATTTAAATTAACTTACATAATAAGTTTTGGCATTCCCATAGCAGGCTCATTTACATAAATGTAGCTACGCCTACATAGGCTACTGTATGGTGGCTTTGTATTTATTTATTTAACAGGAAATAGTGCACATATTAAAAGCATCAGAGTACGTCCATATTCTTCATTCTGATCTATTCCCTATAACAAGAGGCAATTAAAAAAAAACAGATATATTACTTCGGTAGGACAGATGTAGTAGTAAGCAAATTACTAGTATATTATTCTGATAAAACGTTAATAGTTAAAAAGACGTCAGTGTTCGATGCGACTCAATTTATCCCAAAATAAAAACATGCGCAACATGTTGCAAGCCTCATCATCACGCATCATTTCCCACGGCCACAATAAACTTCTGTTATAAGCCTTCATGCAGAACAGAATAATTTCGGGGAACGGAGCACAGGAAATGTGAAGGATAGGGTTCGAGTGATGAATATTTTATCCAAAGAGTGGATTTACAGAGGTGACAGATGAAACCTCTCCAAATGACAGTCTCCGATGTAAACGAATAGACGTACCTGTGAGGAGACGAGTTTTCTCGACTATTGCTCCATCCTAAAGTTGCTGCGGCTGGGGTAAATTCTCGCAATTGCCTCGAGGTATGCAGAGCCTCTGTCTCGTTACGACTGTCAATCAAACAAATAGAGAGAAGACGTAAGCCCCTCCCATTTGTTAAGCCACTCCCATCGGTGCCCTCAAACTAGCGTGTTACTTGTATTTTCTGCTTGTCAGTCAGTGTGTGTCTTTACTGGACAACCATAAAGTCCAAATGTAATAGGTACAAGTTATTGTGTTAAATAATGCATGCATTATGTCCAGTCAGCCGTTAAATGCAGAAAAAGAAACACTTTTCCAAACCTGAAGGTGTTTATTTTTATATAATGACTACACATTATACCACTTATTACACGCCTATAAGATAAACGTTAATTATTATTAATAATAATGTAACTCAGCTGATTTTAGCTGGTCGTCCAGCCTGGTCATAGCTTTTCAGCAGTCTGGTTTTAGAGGGGTTTTGACCACTACTTTAGCTGGTCAGGCTGGGAGACCAGCTGGCCAACCAGCTAAAACCAGCTTGCACAGGCTGAGATAGCTAAACCAGCTACTTCCAGCTTAGGCTGGTTTTAGCTGGGGTTTTTTGTTTGTTTGTTTGTTTGTTTACAGCAGGGTGGACTATCAAATAACATATTCAATACATTTTGCCATGCCTTTCTCAATTTTTCAATGTCTCTCTTAAAATATCTGTGTGAGCGGTTTCTGTTTTCTGTATATAAAAGTTTTATGCTATAATTGTTTCGATTATAACTCACAAGATGGTGCCACTTTACTGTTCTCGGGGTTGGTATGAAAAAAACGAAATCATTGAGCGATACAGAAAAAATTAAGTGTATGTTGCCACGAACAACTGTGAAATTAGCGGTTTTAATGCAAAAACAAAATATTAAAATCAATTTAAAAAGTAGACCAGAGTAGTTTTTTTTGTTGTTGTTGTTGTTTTTTGGACAACGCACCTGTTTGTTTACTCTTGAATGCACATGTCCATTAGCTGGGCCAGACTGAAAAAAATGTTGTGTAATTTAAGCTATCACAACAATTGTTGTCACAGTTCAAATATGGTATAATAATTAATAATAATAATTCGTTACATTTATATAGCGCTTTTCTGGGTACTCAAAGCGCTTTACATGAAAGGGGGGGAATCTCCTCGTCCACCACCAGTGTGCAGCATCCACCTGGATGATGCGACGGCAGCCATATTGTGCCAGAACGCCCACCACACACCAGCTTATTGGTGGAGAGGAGACAGAATGATGAAGCCAGTCAGTGTATGGGGATGATTAGGAGGCCATGATGGTCAGAGGCCAATGGGCAAATTTGGCCAGGATGCCGGGGTTATACCCCTACTCTTATGTAGGGGTAGGGTGATATTGAAATATGGTATGTAAACGTAACATTGACAACCGGTTTTGAAGGTTTCGCTCTTTTTCTGTTCAAAGAGATTAGAGATGCGCTTGAATAGCTTCCGGTGGCTTGACCAAGATGGTCGCCAAGTCGACTGACTTGTGGTTTATACTCGTGATTAATACAGTCTTTATTATGGCAAACATTGCTGAGGAATGTCATGACTGAATAAATGTAGGATGTTATTAAGTCCAGCTCAATTTTTCATATTTACTAGTCCAAGTAAAACAGTAGTAAAGAGTTTATATTTACAATATATATTTTTATTATGCAGAAACAAATGTCAAATAATTAAAATTTAATGTTTTTTTCCAGAGAAAACAACATGCAACATTTGTTGGGATTTTTCTTTTTTTTGTCACTTAATACACATTTACACTACAAAAAATGGAATAACTCAACATATCCATATGCAAAATACAAATATATGCCCACTGTTGGCTGTTGCACAGTTTAAAAGTCAACCAATCCTCTGTCAAGACACATCTCACAAAACAGATGAGTTATGATCTGAAAACCTATTGACTAGAAAGTTTGCAACAGATTCATCCTTTTTAAAAGCCTTTTCTGATGTACTGCAAGAGCACAGTGTCAAGATATCTTGCACTTCATGTTTCATTTTAAAGGGGTCATATGATGCGATTTCAAGTTTTCCTTTCTCTTTGGAGTGTTACAAGCTCTTGGTGCATAAAGAAGATCTGTAAAGTTGCAAAGACTAAAGTCTCAAATCCAAAGAGATATTCTTTATAAAAATTAAGGTAATGTTTTTTCCAGAGAAAACAACATGCAACATTTGTTGGGATTTTTCTTTTTTTTTGTCACTTAATACACATTTACACTACAAAAAATGGAATAACTCAACATATCCATATGCAAAATACAAATATATGCCCACTGTTGGCTGTTGCAGTTTAAAAGTCAACCAAACCTCTGTCAATTGACAGCTGTGTCTTAAGACACATCTCACAAAACAGATCAGTTTATGATCTGAAATGGACTAGCAAGTTTATAACCGATTCAGCCGTTTTAAATGCCCTTTATGATGTAATGTGAGAGCACAGTGTTAGGATATCTTGCACTTTATGTTTAATCTTAATGCTTTTTTATTCTTGTCCAACCATAATATATTTAGATATCTAATTGTAGGCCTTCATTATAGCATCT
Source organism: Sinocyclocheilus grahami (assembly GCF_001515645.1). Taxonomy (NCBI): domain Eukaryota; kingdom Metazoa; phylum Chordata; class Actinopteri; order Cypriniformes; family Cyprinidae; genus Sinocyclocheilus; species Sinocyclocheilus grahami. The sequence continues at coordinate 372,684 of NW_015505850.1, forward strand.
GATCACAATCCACGATTATTCATCAGTGAAGAGGCTCTACCAAGATATTGTCATTGTGCTCTAGCACTCCAAAAACTCTGTAGATCCACTACAGACAAATGCAACTTCCATAATATAGAACATCTTCACCTATACCTGCCATCTTTGTCTAAGATAGATGTCTGTGGCAGTGCCGATCCTAGACTTCTGGGGGCCCTACGCAAAACTGTGTGGGCGGGAGGGGGGAGGGTTGGTTGAGTGGGGTATGAGAGGTTATGAACGAATGAATGAAATGCATTTGTCCGTGTTTCACTCCGTTTCTAATTGCACTCACGGAAAGCGCTTGAGAAACAGTGTCTTTTCCACGGCTCAGTACGCTTTCAACTCGTTGTTTTAGTCTCGAGCAAGACTGTACAACATTCACATTACATGATTTGACTGATTTTTACGTAGAAAGGGTGACAGTGCACCGCATTAAAAAAAATTATCATTCATGTTTTCATAACCGCTGGTCAAATTAAAAAATGAAGCTAAAATTAAATCATCTTTGAGAGCAAGGTGAACCCCTGGTGTTTCGGGGGCCCTACGCAACTTGCGTATTTTGGGTATAGGGAGGATCGGCTCTGGTCTGTGGGTTGTAGCTGTGATGGTAGAAAGAAGACCTTGAGGGGTCCGTGTGGATAACGGAGCTGGTGAGGCTCTTGTGGTCCTGTCTGAGTCTTGGCTGTCTATGCCAATGACACCTTAAAAGTTCCACCTGCTCTCTGAAGAAACTGGTGGTCAGAGTGTACAGGATGGGATTCAAGGCACTGTTGATGGGGAGGACAAAGATCACTACCCAAGACGTGATTGTCCCTGAGAGAGACATAAAATATAAAAGAGATTTTCCTTAAGTAAAATATATAGTGCATTAATTGTTTTATTTGAAATCTTTCATGTCGAGCAAGACTGTACAACATTCACATTACATGATTTGACTGATTTTTACGTAGAAAGGGTGACAGTGCACCGCATTAAAAAAAATTATCATTCATGTTTTCATAACCGCTGGTCAAATTAAAAAATGAAGCTAAAATTAAATCATCTTTGAGAGCAAGGTGAACCCCTGGTGTTTCGGGGGCCCTACGCAACTTGCGTATTTTGGGTATAGGGAGGATCGGCTCTGGTCTGTGGGTTGTAGCTGTGATGGTAGAAAGAAGACCTTGAGGGGTCCGTGTGGATAACGGAGCTGGTGAGGCTCTTGTGGTCCTGTCTGAGTCTTGGCTGTCTATGCCAATGACACCTTAAAAGTTCCACCTGCTCTCTGAAGAAACTGGTGGTCAGAGTGTACAGGATGGGATTCAAGGCACTGTTGATGGGGAGGACAAAGATCACTACCCAAGACGTGATTGTCCCTGAGAGAGACATAAAATATAAAAGAGATTTTCCTTAAGTAAAATATATAGTGCATTAATTGTTTTATTTGAAATCTTTCATGTAGCTTTAGGACCAACTAACCTGGTATCTCAACTTCCAGCAGGGAGAGGATTTTGACCAGGAAAATGGGAATCCAGCAGAGGGCGTCAGAGAAGACGATGAAGAAAAAGCGGTGTGCCATTGCCACATCTCTGTGCAGCCGTCCACGCAGCTCTGTGGCATTGATGCCAGTCTTATAGATGGAGTAAAACATGCTGGAGTAGGACACGCCAATGATGAGGAAGGCCACCAGGTTAAGTCCTACATGTATAAACATAAAACTCAGACTGAACAACAGCACAAAACATAATAAAAACAGGTCAAGGCCATCTCTGTACTGTGACTAAGAGGTTTCTTAAGTGTGCCGCTAAGCATATGGCTTAATGTACTGGAAAATAGCTTTCATCAGTTCAGTATGGTTGGTGTCGTGAATAATCGAGTGTCATCAGTAGCAATTAACAATATGTGGCACAAACACAAGACAGATATTCTTCAGAATATTGAGGTTGAGACAGCATTTCTAAGTTTTAAAGTGGCCATATTCCATAGTTTTTTTTTTTTAAATTATTTTAGTTTTCTCCACATTTGTTAGTCAAAGTTTACAGCATCAAAACAAGAATATATTTAGTTTTAAACTAGTCATCATTTAGTTTTACATGACATATACCACCCTGTTTCTGACCCTTAGAATGAAACAGGTGGTTTTTGCATACTATATCACCAAGAATTTGTAAATTACATTTGTTATGATTGGCTAATTTCTATGCGTACAAAATGAGTAATAATAAAAAATAAAAAAAAAGTTTAGTGAAATACACTACTATTCAAAATATTTGGTGTCAGCAAGATTTTTGAATAATAAGAAATTAATACTTTTATTAAAATGATCAAAAATGAGAATAAAGACATTTAATTTTACCAAAGATTTTTTTTCAAATAAATCCTGTTCTTTCTATTCATCGAACAATACTAAAAAAAAAACGTGTCAGTTTCCATACAGTATAATATACTGTATATTCCACAACTTTCAACATTGATAATAAGAGAAAATGTTTTCTGAGCACCAAATCAGAATGGTTTTTGAAGGATCATGTGACACTGAAGGCTGGAGTAATGACTGCTGAAAATTTTGCTTTGCCATCAAATGAATAAATTAATAATAAATATTTTAATTTATATTTAAATAGAAAACAGTTACTGTATATTAAATTGTAAAAAAAATTTGACATGTTTACTGTATTTTTGATCAAATAAATGCAGTCTCGATGAGTATATATGACTTATTTTAAGAAAATGTTAAATTCTCACTGACCTTAAACCTTTACAGCAGCAAATTCTTTTTTAAAAATCAGTCAGTCCAATAGGTGTGGCGGTCATATGTTATTAAGCTTGAGGATGTGACTTCACATTTTTGCAGCTTAGATGTAATGAATGGTCTTTGTGTACTGGGAAAAGGATTGGAGATCTGGACTGCAATAACTCTTTATTACAAAAGATCAAAAATATCTATTATGCATCATATGTTTTTCACCAATGGCAGAACTCACCAAGAAAAATTCCAATGGAATATCCCTTTGCAATGGGCTTTTCCAGACCTTCAGAGTGAAGAGGGAAACACACTCCATTGTGTCCGTAATAATTCCCAAACATCTCCTCATTAAGCAGAGGCACTGCAGCTATAGAGATACCCAGCAGCCATATAGAGGTTAAAACTGTGAATGTTTGGCATTTCCTCGGTCGCAGGTGGCTGAAAGGAAAAACAATGACTAGGAACTTCTCCATGGTCAAATAAGTGAGCATCATGACGGAAACCTCAGAGGACAGCATAGCCAGGAAGCCGATGATACGACACTCCAGGCTGTCCATCCACAGCTTAGCATTCTTGTTGTACTCGCCACGGAACTTCACATCAAAGACCCCCACAAAAAAAAGATAGACCCCCATCAGGCAATCTGCACCTAGGGACAAATGAAGCATTATGGTAAATAGCTATTACTCACTGGATGCCAGAAATAGAACTCATTAATGAACAAGTAGCTTCCTAAAAGCCTCTGATTTATAATTTGGTCTTGCGCCAGAATGTTGGCGCTTTTCCTGCACATATAAAATTTTATTTAAAAAAAAACAAATCACAACATCAGCAGGCCAGAAATCAATTTTACGAGGCATAGCACAGGTTTGTGACCAAAGCACAAGTGGTACTGACATTGCAGGCTAAAATGGAAGTGTTTCCCATGACAAACAGGGATTAATGAAACCAGCTCAAGAACTCCAGCAAGAGTTAGATTTGATTACTGAAGCTGATTGTAATAGAGAACGAGTCCTGTGCGAATAGAATTGTTACAAGGTTATAGATTTCCCGTCCAATCATGACAGCCTTTCGAGCTGAATGTCAGGCAGGAGATTGTCAACAGGGAGACTCTTTGGTTAAAGGGGACTGACAGCAAGAGGACCTGGTTTTCAAGTATCTCAGACATGCTCTTCCAGAACTAAATAATATTGTCAACTGCTGTTGCACGTCTCTGATTGCTGAAAGCATAAGGGGAGGGAGAGGTCTTCGACGAAACCCACATAATTTTTAAAAGAAAAATTCACTTTTACAAGGTTTGCATATAAATGTCTTAGCAGTGTGTGGACACAACCAGCCTACAATAATAAAAAAAAAAAAATGTAATCGCCACAAAACCTAAACGGTCTAAATTATCAAGCTGTTTTGATTTTCTGAGCAGTATGATGTCATACTGCTCAGGCCCACCCTCAACCGCTTCCGGACTGTCCCGTATTAGCATATTTCCACCCTCAGACATTTTCTCCGCGCTCAAGCAGCTGTAGCAATGTCTCGCGAGCAATGCAGGTGTTTTGTAGTTGGATGTAAAAGTGAACATAAGAGTCTTCATTTTCTCTCGACATCAGAGCCACTGAGGATGCAGTAGATTAGTTTTGTTTTTGATGGTAATGTGCCACCGAATACACAAAAAAATGGAAGAGATGGGTGGAATGTAGCTCATTATCATTTAAAGAGACATGCACCGAAACGGGTCACTGTGAACAGAGCTCGTTTTGACAAATTAAAAAGGGTGTTGTTTTACACAATCATTGAGGAATTTTAACCAAAGTATATAAAGAATCATACCAACTTGTGGAAAATGGACATTCGATGTCCCCTTTAAAGTAAATGGATAATTGAGATATAGCTTGCTATATGTAATCCTCGACATAACTGAGAGAACATTATGGGTGCTAGAACACTTATAATTTGAGCACTCGGTGCCCTAGAAAACGGCTTGTTTCCAGGAGTGCCAGCTGCTTCTGTTTGCATCACATTGGTTTCATAACAGTCAGCAAGTTATAGTATAAATAAACCCAAAAACAGATGTATGTATGTGTGCTTTTAACTCATAAAAAATATTTAGCGTTTAATATCATTTGGGAGTAGGTCAAATGGATACCTCTGGTACTCACAGCACAAAACCTTGATGCAGAGAGCATGCAGGTTGTTCTCAGCCCGCAGGACTGTCCGCATCCCGATGACAAAGAGGTTTCCAAAGCAGGTGATAAAAGCCATGACCCACACGGACACACGAAGAACCACATTAGCAAGCAGATCTTCAAAAGACGAGAGTCCGTCTGATTTCGGTTTACACTTTCGGACATGTGGGGCATAAGAGCAGTACTGGAACTTCTTAAAATATCTGAGAAAAATTTAAATGTTTAAAATTAATATTTAATGAATACTTAAGTTATTCAATCATTTTTTTAAACCCTGCTGGTAAATCACCATTCTGCAGGCAAAATATGTATTTTTTCCCATTTACTTTTATATATTTATTGTAATATATTTTTTATTATATTTTATTTCTTATATTTTATATTTTTATATATATTTTTTATATTATATAATATATAAATTATATATTATATAATATAAAATATATATAATATATAATTATATAATAATAATTATTATTATTATTAATATTATATAATATATATTATTATATTATATATATATTTTAAAGTATATATTTAAGTTTTTATATTATATTATATATTATAGTTTAAAAATAATTATTATATTACATTTTTATATTTTGTCAAACATCACAGACTTAAAAATGACCATGATATGATATGTGGTGTATATAAGAAATGTGCAAAAACTAGCACATAATAGCACAAAATAGCACATGAACATATCACTACAAATTAAAGGACTAATTATATTTCAAACTAAATGAAAGCAGAATGAGATATTCACACGTAGGAGAGGTTATACATGGGACGGAACATGCTTGTCTGGATATTTGGGATCTCCACTCCCTCCAGGCCCCTGCAGAAACAGAGTATTCAAGCTTTATTATTAAGTCCTTTACCAAGAGCCTTTGGTTATTCCGCTGACCTCCATCCGCTCAGCATCTACAAGCTCTGAGCCTCAGTGATTACTAGAATTTCAGATTCTGGCACACAGCCTGGTCTGCTGTTTGTTTGCTTGTTTTTTTGTCAATCTGCGCTGCAGCCCGAAACAAGCCCACAAACACTATCTCAACTCCATGTGTGACTCATTTCATTTGGAAAACTACCTTTGTTGTGTGGTCACTACAGCATATAAAATTTTTTAACACGTATTGTTGAAAATTTCATGAAAACCTCAGATAATGCTGTTACTTACAGAGACTGGAGCTGAATTAGGTGGTTAAACTGGCCTGGGTGGATGTGGTCCAGTGGGTTTTGGGACAGATTCCTACAAATGAGAAAACACAGCAGGCCATTTTATGGTGAAACTCAATGCAACAGTTACACTTAATAATGAAGTGTACTTACAGACAGCAGCACAATTATATATATATATATAATTTTTTTCTTTAATTAAATACCATTTCAAATAGTTTTATTCATCTGACCACTATTACTCACAGAATCTGCAATGAGGGTAAATCCTTGAATATACTGACTGGAAGTTCCTTTATCAAGTTACTGGACAGATCCCTGCAAAAATGTCAAATTAAACTCACTAATAATAACTTACTTTGTTTCCATGCACACACTCATTCAAAGCAATGCTTCATCTTCACTTACAGGTCTTCCATCATACTCAGAGACTGGAAGGTGTTCTCTGGCAGACTCTTGATGAGGTTGGCTCTCAATGACCTAGAAGACAGCAAGGGTGGGAAGGCTAAGGGCCATAAACCACATCGAGAGGCTCCTGATTTGGAGCTCTGTAATTGTTTCCATTTTTAAAACTGTCCATTATCAGCTGGAGACCAAAAGTACAGAAACTGACTTTCAAGGTAAAGAGAGAGAATTCGTTTTATTTTATTTTTTCTTATATGCAACAATTAAGCCGTGTGTCCACCAAAGCGTTTTTAACCAGGTGAAAATGCCAAGTGCTCTGCTTAAAATGCCTAACTATGAGCGCGTTTGAGAGTGCTTTTGTGGTGCAGCATTTTTTTCAGTTGAGACACAGCATTTGACCACTGGATTTACAAAAACATTTCAGTTTTAAGAAGTGTTTTCTTAGCATTTCAACATTACATCAACTACTGATGAACACGTTAATTTTTATTTGAATTATCACACAGAAGGTTAATTAATCATGTATTACTTTGTCTTTGGAAGGCCTATGTATTACAACCACATTAAAATGCACAAATTCACGTTATTTCTTATTTACATGTAATACAGGGATCCCCAACCTTTTTTAGTCAGCCGAACCTCTTTCACCTACTATAATTACTTAAAAGTACCCCTGAGATTTTAAAATAAATATTTTAATAATTAAGTATCATATTTGCATGTTCACGGTTAATGGTCACTTGACATGCAGGTAAACAAATAAAAAACATTTTTAGTAAGCGTTTTATTTTGATTGATGTCATTTAATGTACTTCATGTTGTCAATAACAACTAATTGAATATATTTTCTTTTTCTATGCATTTTTATATTGATATGGTACACAATTATCCTATTCAAATCAATGTGATAAACGAGTTAGGTCAAAAGTAATCCAAAGTAATCTAAAAATAGTCTGATTATATCACCTAAAATGTGTAATGTAATGGATTATGTTACTAACATTTTTGTCATGTAATTTGGAATCAGTAATGGATTACAATTTGTAAGTAATCTACCCAGACGCATCGTGAATGAAAAGTTTCTCCAAGTATTATTTTTCATAACAATATTGTGGTAGTCCGGAAATTCCATCTGGTAAAGACATGAATACTCGGAGACAAGCAATATTAATTTCTCCATTGTTGTTCAGTCTTAGAAGAAGCAGGGTGTGACGTTTGGTCGGTGTGGTGTTAGTACCGCCCCTCATCCACTGTGATTGGTTAGCTGACTAAAAAGTGACAGTGATGAGCGCTGTGTTTTAACCAAAATTGAACAATCTTCAACTCTCGGTGCTGAGGAAAAAAAATGAGAACAACACTCAGCGCCTCGTCATGCACCTGGCGTTTTAAAAAGTGTGGCGTCCCATTGAAAACAACAGAAAAATAAGCTAGCCTCAGGGAAAAACGCTTTGGTGGACACGCGCCTTAGGGTTATTATAGTTAACTTAAAAATAAATAAATAAAATCCTTAAATAATTGCTTGAAATATAATAAAGGTTAACTGAAATAAAATTCACTTATTTTTATTTCAGCTAGTTGCCAAGACAATATTTTTAATTTTCATTTAAGTACTAAAATAGCTAAAACTAAAACTGAAATAAAAAATAATAAAAACTATATAGACTTTTAAAAAACTTAAAAATTACTAAAACAAATTGACAAAATTACTAAAACTTTAACTATAATTTAACATGAAAATGGAAAAAATCTAAACATTTAAAATATTCATAAAAACTATAATAGTATCTATGTAATGGATTATGTTACTAACATTTTTGTCATGTAATTTGGAATCAGTAATGGATTACAATTTGTAAGTAATCTACCCAGACGCATCGTGAATGAAAAGTTTCTCCAAGTATTATTTTTCATAACAATATTGTGGTAGTCCGGAAATTCCATCTGGTAAAGACATGAATACTCGGAGACAAGCAATATTAATTTCTCCATTGTTGTTCAGTCTTAGAAGAAGCAGGGTGTGACGTTTGGTCGGTGTGGTGTTAGTACCGCCCCTCATCCACTGTGATTGGTTAGCTGACTAAAAAGTGACAGTGATGAGCGCTGTGTTTTAACCAAAATTGAACAATCTTCAACTCTCGGTGCTGAGAAAAAAAAATGAGAACAACACTCAGCGCCTCGTCATGCACCTGGCGTTTTAAAAAGTGTGGTGTCCCATTGAAAACAACAGAAAAATAAGCTTGCCTCAGGGAAAAACGCTTTGGTGGACACGCGCCTTAGGGTTATTATAGTTAACTTAAAAATAAATAAATAAAATCCTTAAATAATTGCTTGAAATATAATAAAGGTTAACTGAAATAAAATTCACTTATTTTTATTTCAGCTAGTTGCCAAGACAATATTTTTAATTTTCATTTAAGTACTAAAATAGCTAAAACTAAAACTGAAATAAAAAATAATAAAAACTATATAGACTTTTAAAAAACTTAAAAATTACTAAAACAAATTGACAAAATTACTAAAACTTTAACTATAATTTAACATGAAAATGGAAAAAATCTAAACATTTAAAATATTCATAAAAACTATAATAGTATCTCAATGATATTAAAATAACACTGGCTACAATAACATGCTCTTTTTAATTTTGAATTATTTGGATCAGAGAAAATATAAGTTAAATCAAATTATGCTGATAATATAATTTGTACAGAAGAATGCTGTGTTACATTTGAAAAGAATGCAAAATAGAATAATTTAAACTATGTATTAATCATCTATACATTTAAATTACATTCAAGTGAAATGTTGACTTCTAACTTTAAAGCCTATCATACAGATGGTATAATTAGCTTCAGCTCAAAAAATATTAATACTTATAATGCTAATACTCACAGCACAGTCAGATGTTCACATCCGAGTAATGTTGACAAGCCCAAAGTTTTAATACAGTTTCCCTCGAAATCCCTTTAAAAGAGCATGTTAAAGTGTACTGATGAATAAACACTCACAATGCAAAAAAAACCTGCTGGACATACAACATTTCAGTAAATATAATACAGGCAAACTGACATGTACTTAATATATACATGATATTAAAAGGTAACATGACAGCTGAAGGTCTAAGACAATTTGGTTTCACTCATAGAAATGCATCGGCTTATCAGTGAAATGCAACTCATATTCTGTTGCTCTTGGCTGTCAGTGACGGATGCCTTGGCCAAAGAGAGAATAACAGTGCATTAGCAACAGAGAACATACTGTTCTTGTACTACAGAGATGCTATAAAGAAAGATGAGCCCCTGGTAGCATTCAAACCTGTCTGCAATCTGAAAAGAACACTAAAAAAAACACTAATCACTAATGCTGAAAGAAAAAAATGCTAAAGATGTACACTATGCACAACAGGATTTTACTAAGGTTCATCGTATTTGATTTTAAGGTATACACATTTTTATAATATACCATAAAATCTGTAGCATATACTCTCCTAACAACAGTTTCAATAATTGATCAGCAAAACAAATGAATGAATGAATAAATTATTGATAATAAACACACACACACACACACACACACACACATACATACATATATATGTATATACAGTATATATATATATATATATATATATATATATATATATATATATATATATATATATATATATATAAAACTTGACTTTTACCTAAGTATACCTAGCAAAGGCTGTTAAATAGGATTATCCTACGACTTGAGAGGTTCCAAAACACCCAACCCTCTGAATTATGTAATATAGTGCATTATTGGGACAAGCCCTTTAGTAACTCCTGAATGTTTCTCCAGTTGCTTTAGTTTCACTCTCAAACACTTGCTGCCTGGGTGAAACAAATTACAGGAACAAGTTCAAGAGATATTTTAAATATGTCACTATAATGTCAGTCTGGGCTTTTTTTTGTGTGAATATGAGACCCATGCACTTTGCGCAAAAACAGTACTCATGACATGACTGGTACAAGTGCACCACAGGGAGCTCAATTGTTTAATCAGGCTTAAAGACAGTGGGTAACTCTAATGTCTTGTGAGATATCAATTTTTGATGAGTAAAGAATTGCAGGCAGTTTCTGAGTACACCAGTATATTGTAGCTCTGTTCCAAAACCTGAGCTGCCCTGTTGCCTACTGCCAGCATCTTCCTAACTTGACTGAATTCAAAATCAAGCAAGGCGTGGCATTTATATCAAGTGGAAAAGAAGCTTACAGCCAGCTGAGAAAGGGCATATGGGTGCAGAGTCTGGCGGGTGGAAGCTGTTCTAGAAAGGTGTTCACCATTGACCTGTACAGACGATTAGATGAGGTGAGCCAGAACATCATCACCTGTCAGCAGACACCTCATACAGACATTTACAACTACAGTGCACAGACTTAAATCAGTTCAAATGCAAATATTTTATTTCTCCAAGCAATATTTTTTGTGACTGAATCATGAACAAGTGAACAAGTCAAAACTTCCTAATTGAAGATTGATGAAGACTCACAGGAAGAAGAGGGAACTCAGGCCAGTAAATGTGTTGGCTGTAATTGTTGTTATGGGATTGTCATCCAAAATCCTAAATACGAAGAAATAACACTTCAAAACATGCAAAATGTCCCTAAAACACCAGCCAAAATAATGGACAATTGGATGAGTTTTGCTGTCTTTCCTTAATTCACATTGACAACTCGTGGATTCAGTATAGCTACGCTACTGTTTAAAAGTTTGGTTAAAGTTTTTTAAGGAAATAAATACTTTTATTCAGCAAGGACGTAAAATTTGATCAAAAGTTACAGTAAAGTCATGTATAATGTTACAAATGATTTCAAATAAATTGAGGGTTTTTTTCACTTTCTGGGGGAAAATGGAACTATTTTCAACATTAATAATATGCTGATTTGAGTCCAAAATCAACATACTGAAATGATTTCTAAAGGATCATGTGGCAACAAAGACTAACAATTCAGCTTTGCCATCACAGGAATAAATTACATTTAAAATATATTAAAATAGAAAACAGTTATTTTAAATTGTAATACTATTTCACAATATTTGTGTTTTTACTGTATTTTCTTTTCAGACTGGGTGAGCATAAGAGACGTATTAAAATGTTTAAAAAGTCTCACCAATCGCAAACTTTTGAATGGGAGTATATACTACAAATTTTTTAATCTAATCTTTTAATACATGCACAAAAATTAAATTTAAGAACTGACATCTACCGCTGTTTCAACATATTATAGATATAGACTCTATGACTGATGTATTTATCTTGACTTTGGATGATGGCAATTTTAAGATAATTTTTCATATAAGAACAGCATTTACAGCTTGTTGATGTGCTGATGGCTGTACTCACAACCACTTGAGTTTATGAAGATCACTGAACACTCCAGGAGAAAGCAAGGAGATGCAGTTCTGGCTCAAAGATCTACAACACAAGATCAAGCAAATACAATTGCTCATTCATACTTTTTCTTTTCCTATATCTTCCATTATACTGTATTAGATAAAGGTCAGGAACACTGTCTGAACTCATTTCAAATCCAGTGTTTGACATTTGAAGCCAAGGCATCATGCTACCAGTGTGCATTAAGCTTTTCTCAGAATATGGGATGTTTTAACAATGACAAAAAAGAAAAAGGTTAATGTATTCATGTTTAATTAAAAAATTGTATTATATAAAATATGCACTTACAGTTTTTGCAGCTTATATAGACCACTAAAAGCATGAATGGAAACAGTACTAATGCAATTATCCTGGAGAAACCTGAGGGAGAAAAGAAAACAATCATCAGTTTGGTCAACAGGTTGTTGTGTTAAACAGGTTTACAAAGCTGATAAAATATCAGGACCCGAGCCATATCTACAGACTAAAATATCATCATCATTATTATATTAGACTTTTTGACTTGGGCCAAAAACAACCACACAGAACACCTTTGCAACCATCAAGAAACCACCAAGCAACATGCTTTTCAGAACACCTTCAACTCTGAAACCACTTACTACCCTTGTATCATGTTGAAGACTTTTGCACAGGCGTGTAACAGAAAACTCAAATAATGTCAGAAGAATGATGGCCTGGCACCAAACAGATCACATGAACCTCAGTTATTTTGTCTACGATTCTATTAGTCATGTCATCCTTTGAGTTTCTGAAGTACTGTATCCAAAACTAAAGGTACCCAACCAAACATTCATCTAAGAATGAATAAATATTTGAATATAAGAGGTGCTTAATCAGCTCAAATGAATGCCTCAGGACTGTGGTATGTGGGCATCCTTGTCACTGCAGCAGTACGTTGTGTTTTCACCCTGACAGTGTTTCTGCTGTGGCTCCATACAGAAAATAAAGTGATTTCTGGGTTATATAACATTAAATATTTAATAAGGACTTTAAATTATGAAAATATTAGGAGTGGGTCATTGATAATTATTCATGAAATCGATTTTCATGAGGAGGAGACTTAATTAATCTAAATGAAAAAGAACCTAAACATGTGAGCCTAAAGTGGAGCCAAAATATAAACTTCTTTAATGGTAAAATTCTACTTTCAGTGCCTTTTCTGAGACGATAAACTATCTTTTCTCCTTAACACAGAAATACAAATGCGCACTTTCAAATAATACACCAAAAAAACACCACAATGACTGACTTCTCATGTTTGATTTAATGCCAAGCCATCTCAAGGTTTGAATGCACTGAAACTCCCCAGCGTGTCTCAGTTTAACAATCAGACAACAGCTTGAAATTACTTGAAAATTAATCTTAATGTCACACAGTGGTGTTCCCAGTTCCAGTTTGGTGTATTTATGAAAATGTTAATGACTTAATGCACCTGGTATTGCATATTCACTTCCTCAAAAAAGAAAAAAAAAAAAAGGTAAATATAAGTATACTACCATTTATAAAACTGAGGTTAGTAAGATTTTAAAAAATAAAATAAATAAATAAAAACTTTTATTAAGCAAGGATACATTTAAGTGATAAAAAGCAGAGACTTTTAAATTGTTACAAACAAATCTATTTCAAATAAATGCTGTTTTTTTATATATATTTTCTTCATTAATAATCCTAAAAAAAGCAGTTTCATAAAACTGTTTTCAACACTGATAATCAGTATAAATCAGCTTATCTGATTATGATCCTTATGATGTAATGGCTGCTATATAAATTAATTTTTTAATAAATAAATAAATAAATCATGAATAAATTCATTTGCATCAAATAAATGCAGCCTTGTGAGCGGCTTCCTTTGAAAACATTAAAAAATCGTACAGACCACAAACTTTTGAATGGAAGTGTACAGTACTGTATATTCCATTCAAACATTCAAAAGGGAGGCAAAATGACTGGACAAATATTTAATATTTATTTATAGTATTACTCTCCATTGGTGTAACACTTTTGTCCTAAAATAAATAACACACTGTAAGTGCTTGTTGCCTTACTCGATCAGTTTGTACTAGAAAGCAGATCTGCTAGCTCTTTAATTGTCTCGTTAATCACCAGACTGCATCACATAGAATCCAAGGTTTAATGGCAAGCTATAAAGAAACCTGCCAATACTGTGATTAACAAGCAGCACAAGCTCAATTTAAATGAAGGTGACCATGGCCTCATCATAAAAGCTTCAGCGGATTCAGCAGAAAGCTGATCATAAATGTTAATCAGCTCCATGCAGGAACCAATTGTTTTTGTACCACATAAATGTGCCATTAGCTGTACAGGTTGACAGCTCCATTATACAAGCCCCCGAGTTGATTTGTGGCTTTAGTAAAGCATCTCTTTAGGTCAATGCATACCAAAGTTACACCATCTTGGGCAGGATTTATGAAATCAATTATAATATATGTGACAGAAATTATAAAGAGGAGTTTGTCTGGATCAAAAGAAAGGCTCAAGAAATGCTTATTCATACTTACAACCTATGTAGTTTTATGTATTTGATGAAAGCCTCATCGGGTAGCACGCGAATCTTGTTGCTCTTCAACGACCTGCCCAAAAGCAACACAAACAGCCAATTAAACACTCCAAAGTGAAATGAAAAAACTAATTACAAATATATATATAAAGAAAATCAAAACTGAGATGTAACTGAAAAAAAAAATTTTTGGACTTTATTTCTTTTCAGCGTATACTGCTATTTAATTGTTATTTAGCCAAAGCATTTGTCTAAAGCAACATATTGCATACTGAAGGTTAATTGTTGGCCCATGTCATTTGTAAACCATGGGTGAACATTCTCATTTGCATATTGTGGCATCAGTATCATCTCGCAATTCTGACTTTGTATCTTGTGATTCTAAATTTACATGTCGCAATACTGTTTTTTCACCATGGAGCAATACTGTTTTTTCACCATGGAGCAAAAACTGAAAACGGTAATTGCAACTTTTTATCTCACAATTCAGACTTTTTTCTCACAATAACAAGATAATATCTCACAATTCAGACGTTTCTTCTAAGAACTGCGTGTTTATACCTCTTGTTTTGTTTTTTCAAATTGCAAGACAAAAATCTGAATTGCGAGAAAAAAGTCACAATTACCTTTCATGTTGAAAGAATGAATGAATGAAGCATTTCTGTATGCAAAGCGAGGCAAGCTAAGTTCAGTTTCTGATTGGTTGTTTGTTGCTAAACAGCTGGCTGTTACATTGTAATTCAGACTGCACCAAAAAGCAGTGCTAAACCTGCCCCAGAGTTTTTTTACGTGGTCACTTTTAATTTGAATGAATCCTTCAGCCCAGAATCTTAACAATTAGACATTTATCATTTGTAAACTGCATGTTGACAACACAAATTTGCATTGGAAGGCTGCGTACAGGGAGGTAACATTCCATGACACCTGTGGAATGGATCTCAAGCTGACATGCACACAGTGGATCTCAGTGTTAATGCACCGGCAGCGATCAGGGTACTGCTCCACTTCTGCAAGGCAGGACAGTAAAGAGAGACATTCACACACACACACACACACACACGAACACACACATTCAGATTCTATAGTTTTGGCAATGCAAACTGCCAAAACTATGTGTTGGAGGTTTGTGCAGAGTAACAACCAAAATATAGTTAAAAATGAACTATACTTCGTTGCAAGTGTGTTAAAATACATTTTAATTAAATGTTACATTTCCGATAATAAATGAGTTGAACTTGTAACTTAAATATAAACTTGTATTGCAAGTGACATTAAATATTGCACTACACATTTGATATACAGTCTGTACTAGTACAAGCCGTTTTCACACTGTCTAGACCTGGACTGTCTAAACTGTGTTTCTGAGACAGCAAACTTTCAAGAGATAATGACAGGATAAGGTGTAATTTTACGGCAGTCTGTAGCAAGATCTTGTGGATAAACCCTTTTAAAAGTCCGGTCGAAGAGATCTGCCCAGCCACTGTTATCTCCTTTAGAGAGATGGACATGCGACAACATGTGACAAGCACACATCAGGGTACTGCTCCACTTCTGCAAGGCAGGACAGTAAAGAGAGACATTCACACACACACACACGAACACACACATTCAGATTCTATAGTTTTGGCAATGCAAACTGCCAAAACTATGTGTTGGAGGTTTGTGCAGAGTAACAACCAAAATATAGTTAAAAATGAACTATACTTCGTTGCAAGTGTGTTAAAATACATTTTAATTAAATGTTACATTTCCGATAATAAATTAGTTGAACTTGTAACTTAAATATAAACTTGTATTGCAAGTGACATTAAATATTGCACTACACATTTGATATACAGTCTGTACTAGTACAAGCCGTTTTCACACTGTCTAGACCTGGACTGTCTAAACTGTGTTTCTGAGACAGCAAACTTTCAAGAGATAATGACAGGATAAGGTGTAATTTTACGGCAGTCTGTAGCAAGATCTTGTGGATAAACCCTTTTAAAAGTCCGGTCGAAGAGATCTGCCCAGCGTGCATCTTTTTCTTCCAAACTTTTTCCTTCCATTCA
Organism: Sinocyclocheilus grahami; assembly: GCF_001515645.1. NCBI lineage: Eukaryota > Metazoa > Chordata > Actinopteri > Cypriniformes > Cyprinidae > Sinocyclocheilus > Sinocyclocheilus grahami. The sequence continues at coordinate 389,179 of NW_015505850.1, forward strand.
ACTTTCTGTTAACATGCTTGGATACAGCACTCTGTGAACAGCCAGCTTCTTTGGCAATGAATGTTTGTGACTTACCCTCCTTGTGAAGGGTGTCAATGATTGTCTTCTGGACAACTGTCAGATCAGCAGTCTTCCCCGTGATTGTGTAGCCTAGTGAACCAAACTGAGAGAACATTTTGAAGGCTCAGGAAACCTTTGCAGGTGTTTTGAGTTGATTAGCTGATTGGCATGTCACCGTATTCTAATTTGTTGAGATAGTGAATTGGTGGTTTTTTGTTAAATGTGAGCCAAAATCATCACAATTAAAAGAACCAAAGACTTAAACTACTTCAGTCTGTGTGCATTGAATTTATTTAATACACGAGTTTCACAATTTGAGTTGAATTACTGAAATAAATGAACTTTTCCACGACATTCTAATTTATTGAGATGCACCTGTAGTTTTGTCAAAACCCAATATTTTTCAATTATATAAACAAACATTTTATCTATTTAATTTTATTTTTAAATTTGGAAGATGAAATTCACAAAACAATGTCATTTCATTATTAAGACATTAGAGAGTAATTCAAGAATTTGAAAGGTGTTTGAAACTGTCAGAGAGAACATTTGAATGATACTTTATAGTTACTAAGCTATAGCCCTTGTGACATCTCTGCGTGACAACTAGCCTCTATACATATTCATCAGAATGTTACATATCAATCAGAAATGATGCAATAAATATAGATAAGCTACATGTGAGATGTCTGTATTTATAAACAGTTCTGACCACAGTTGTCCTCGTCAGCTCCATTGGAACAGTCGTTTTGGCCGTTGCAGTGCAGAACCTGTGGCAGACAGATGCTCATATTGCCACATGGAAAGTGACCCAGTGGACAGTCTTCTGAAGGCCTGCGCTCCAGACCTGCTGCCAGGACAATATACAAGAGCACACTTAAGAAATCACATGCTTCAGCTGCTTAATGAATCATCTACTCTCATAACTTAAGGTAATATGCAATCAAGGTGTCCTTTCAGATTTAAATACCCAGTCGGGGGTATAAATGCAGCTATAAAAGAGTGTAGTTAAAAGGAGTATAGAGCAAAGCTTGTCTTTCTTTTTTTTCCTCCCAAGACCAATTGATCATGTGTTATGTGATTATACATCCACCTTTACATTTACAAATCAGTACTGAATTATAATGATATTATGATACTGAGGCTTTTAAGGCTTTAGTAAAAACATGAATAAGCACTTTGTAACAATTACAGTATGAGTTGCCCTAAGAAGTGATACAAGCCTTTGTTTAGTAACAGACAATGCTAACATGAACAAATCTATGAACAAATGCTTTCCAAATGCCTTGAGAAAAGGGACCAACTGTGCAATTATAACTGTTCAAAAAATAAACCCATTTCCTTTGAGTTTTGGATAATAAAGACTCTTACTCCACCGTATGTGGTGGCACATGCTTCAGAGAAAAGAACATTAGGCTGGAATATTCATATGAGCAAATAAAAAATCAGTTCAAATTTGTAATGCAAATGACTTTGTACAGTGATACAGCACGGAGGTTCATCGTGGTAAGGGAGAAGAAAATAAAGAGGTGAGGAGAGAGATACCATAAATAGATCTACACTGTAAAAAATTACCGTGAATTTAACGGTAAAAGACTGTAAAAATGCTACAGTAAAAACCTGTTAAATGGTTAACGGTAAATTCCCCTACTATATACGGTGAAAAACTGTATTGGACATTACATGTATTGGACATTAATTTTACGGTAGTATACCGTTTTTGGAAGTGAAAAAGACCATATAATTTACAGTGAATAACCGTAAATTGCCATTCCCAGAATTCCCTGCGTTACATTTCAAATTTGATGTTTTTTTGTTGAAATAACTGTTTCTTCTTAGTTTGTTCTTATCAGCTTTGTATATTAGGGTTGTGTGTTACACCTAATGTTGTTAAATTAATGTTTATTGCAATATTTCAGTTTCATGTGTGTTACCATGATGGTGTTTAGCATTTGTGTGAATGACACTGTGCACCCTCTATATATGTTGTTATTTAAAAGCTGCTTGTGATGGGCTTTGGTTCATCTTGTGACTTTCTCATCACTACCTGCATTTGGTGGTTATCAGTGTATTACAAAGGTACAAAACAGTTGTATTTCAGTACTTCAATAGGTTGGTATATTAACATTATATCAGTTAATGAAATTGCGGTATTTAACTGTAAATTTAAGTTAAAACCATAAAACCTAAAACGTTGCTACCGTTTTTTTTACTGTAATTTTCCGGCAACCACAGCTGCCGTTTTTTTGCTGTAAATTTTATGGAATTTTTTTTACAGTGTAGGATTCATCATTCTTGATGATTCTTAAAGGCAAAAGTTAATTTTAAGGAATTATATAGTTAATGAATTTAGTGAGGGTGAATTTTCTTTGACCTCTGTTCTTGAAGTAACTGTCTGTCCAGTACGTGTCTTGGAATTTCTTCAATGAGAACTGAGTGTTCGAGATACAATGCCATCTGTGAAAGAAGCCAATCACAGGAAAAAGACAACAGCTTGCGCGCTTATATTTAGGGATCTTTCACTATACTGAGCCCAAGAATCAATAAGAGTGTAGACTCCTTAAATCCTCATTGTAGAAATATTTAAGCATCATCAAACATATTTGGTTTTGGTTTGGTTGAAAGTTTATTCACTGACATTTTGAGGAAATCCCTTCTTCTCGTGTCATCCAGAACACACGCTTAAAAATAGTTTCCAAAAGGGTGTTTTCGCAGCGATGCCACAGAAGAAACATTTTGGGTTCCCCAAAAAACCTTTCAGTAAACAATTTTTAGAAGAACCATGGTTTACCCTTTTTTTTTACTGTAAAGAACCTTTTGTGCCATCACAAAAACTTTTGTGAAAGATTCCATGAATGTTAAAGTTTCTTCTTGGAATCATTAATGCCAATAAAGAACCTTATTTTTTGGAATGTAGTTGGTAAACTGCCTGTTCCTCAAGACCATACTGGTAACACTGGCCTCATTTACAGCAATATTGCCAAGAAGAGTATTTATACAATAAATCTAAACACACTATGGGATGTGATACTGTATTTCATATAACTGACTGATAAAGACTATTTGTAAGTCTCTTACAAACGTAACTTTATTAATTAAAAACATGATCATATCTATTAAATTCAAATCAAATTTAATATTTATAATCTTATTCAATGGCTTTTTGATGCAATCAAGTAGAACCTAAGCCCCTGACCAATCTCTTGTCATGCAGAATAGTTTGACACATGCCTTTACAACCCAATTTATAGCAATATTAAAAAATAGTGATACAGAATATTTAAGATTGTGGATGGACATATAGTCTACATTTCATTTTACATTACTGATAAAATGATCAATATCTCTCTCAAGACTATTCTCTATCCCTTAAAACCAAGGTTTATAAAGCATGACTTTATAAAACCTCTCAAATCTCAACTGCAGATCTAAATGTTGGATTTCAGTGTCCAACACGCCTCAGGTGTTACAAGGTGTTTATTGTGGTACAGCAAAATTGACAATGTTTCCTTTAGTAATGAAGGAATACTTAGCGGCACTGTAAAAATTATTCATAATTATAGAATCATTTGTTCCATTAATTTAACTTAAGTTTTAACTTGATTTTACTCACCAGTAATGAAATATTAAAGTGGCTGAAAAAGTACAATGAACTTATCACTGCAAGTAACATCTATCACCACTTCAAAATGTCACATGCATATGACTAGATTTGATAAGGTCATATTTCATATATAATTTGGTTGAAGGGATCAAGAATGAATAAGACATTTATGATCCAATAATATGAAAAGTAGACTAATACAGTTAATGCATATTATCAAATCAGCAATTAAAGTTTTACATTGTAGTAGGTTAATTATTATTATTATTTTACAGTATTCTTTTTTCCAATAGGCCTATTTTTTTTATTGATCATGAAAATCTATTCCTAAATAGGCAAGACAAGGCAAGGCAAGTTTATTTGTATAGCACATTTCATACACAATGGTAATTCAAAGTGCTTTACATAAAATAAAATAAAAACAATAATCACAACAATAAAACAAGGAATTTAAAAACTTTGAAAATTATATAAAAAAAAAAAAAAAAAGTGTCAAGATAGCATGTTGACGATTTAAGGTGCTGTACTATTTCTTCCAAAATTTTGCTATCAATTTCTTCAAAAGCAGACATAGTATCTTCTTTTTGATATTGTGGTCGAATATGTCTAACCTCTGCATAACTTGGGGATGTGCTAATCGCCTTCCTGATATTAAAAGAAGGAAGCAAACTCATTGCATTTGCAGTCGGAGAGCATTTCACTGGCAATCTGATTTGGGGGGTTTGTCAGTCTCTCAACAGTAGCAAAAAGAGTGCGAGTGATAAAGAAAATAAGAGTTTTTCGAAGATAACCCAGCTTGGCTTTACTGAAATTGATCATTTCTTACCTTTGATTGTTGTTATCGATATAGTGAACAATATCCATATCAAATATAAATCCGATGTAAAATCGGTAACAGCAGCAGACTGAACCGATCTCATAGTGGCGTCGTGCCAGCCGTACATACCCACATCGCCTAATTACATTTTATCCAAACACTGAGCTAGGGAAAAAAACCTCAACCATCTGGTCCCCGCGCAATTCAAGAGTACCAAAGCGTCTGTTTCGCATCGTAGAGTGCGTTTAGCGCAATAAAAGTTTGTCAAGAGAGAGAGAGAGAGAGAGAGAGAGAGAGAGAGAGAGAGAGAGAGAGAGAGAGAGAGGCGCGCGAGACACACCCCCTCTCTTTGTGTGGTTTATGGAATATATCTGACACACAGAGCGATATTATATGCAATTATTTCTTTTCCAGAAATAACTCAGAATGAACTTGTCTGGATAACTTTCTTACCATCTGCAAAGATCAGCACTTTTAATTATTAATGGAGTTCAGAAAATATACAGAAACCTGTATCATCTGTACTAAAATTTATTAAAATGTGATCATCTTTTTTTTTTGACATGGTTTTTTTGATATACAGACATGGTATGTTGGTTTAAGATGAAAGTAACTGATTTAAGTTTGCTTGGTCTTTTAGCTGGTCTCCCAGCTTGACCAGCTAAGACCAGCCAAAAAGTGGCTTAAAAAAACACTTTAAAACCCGCCTGGGAGACCAGCCAAAGCAGCCAACCATCTTATGCTGGTTTCAGCTGGGGTTTTTTTCAGCTTAAATACACCATATATCTAATTGAATAAAAGTTTTTACCCCCTCAATGAAAGTCTATGGGATTTTTGGTGGTTTTGATAGTCTGGTTTTTGAAAAACCATAAGCCGGATCAGTTAGAAAAGATATAGCAACTAACTTCAGACCAGTCTAAAGGTCTGACCCGAGTTTGGTGGTATAGCTAGAAGAAGAAGAAGAAGAAGATTAGTAAATTGGCTTTTTCAAGCCAACTTAATAATAATAATAATAGTCAACAGTGTGTGGGTAGGAAAAATATATATTTTTTAAATAGTTACACTTTTGGGGACAAAAATGCTGAAAAAGAAATTCTAAAAAGTTGGGTAACTTTGAAAATAAATACATTCTACTACTACTACTAATAATAATAATATTGAATTCAAATTAATTATTAACATTATTAATATATATTTTATTGTAGCAATAAAAAAAAACAAAATAACAATTTAGCTATGCAACAGTGAGTAGTTAGGAAAACTACTAATTACTTTAATATATAAATAAAATATTTTTTAAAAAGTAAATTTTTTTGTATTTAAAAAAAAGCTTTATTTTAATGGTTCTAGGGTCAGGTTTAGCCTATAGCAATTATAGTTAGCTAAATCTAAAATAAAAGTCCATGATATATCCTCATTTAGATTAGGTAAAAAGTGTGTGTGTGTGTGTGTGTGTGTGTGTGTGTGTGTACCTGATGGAAGAGGGGACTGTGTGTGACAGGAACTCGTAGAGCATTGAGACACATTCCCAAAACCATGTCATCAGGAGCATCATTACTGTAGCACTTACAGCCGCTCACCAACAGCTGGACCACAGCCTCTCGACTGAACACCATCCTGTAAGAGACACAAACCAGCAACACTGGATACTTGACTTCTCCAATGCAGGACGTCCAAAAACATGTCATGCACAAATTGAATAGATCTTTATTGAGCACTGTGATAGGAAATATTGGTTTGTCATCAGGGGCGCAACTGCACATTTGCCGAGGGGTATGCAAGTTCAGTGTCGGCACCCCACTGTATTCTAGTAGCCTCTAACTTGTGCAGAAAACTATCTGCAAGTCAATGGCCAAAAGCCCATTACTAGCTTGTGCATGGAAGGATACAAACTCATCAGGAGTGAAAAAAGTGACAAAGGTTTGAACCCCCTTCCTCTTTTTAATACCATAGGGAAAAAAGTAAAAAAAAGAAAACAAAAGAAAAGTGTGTCACATAACATCCCCTTTAACTCCTGATGGCAGACCCCAGACAGAAGAACACTTTTTTTTTTTTCAAACAAATGTACTATTGCTTACTTTTTAGTTAGGTAATTTGAATATATATATAATTTGCCTCAAAATTATTAATACTTTTGCACAATTTTATATAGTAACATTTATTTTAAAGAACATCTACATTGATTTTTTTCTTCATTTTTATTTAAAGAGATCATTCATGGAAAATTTGCCATGCTAAGTGGATGATTTCCGCCAAGATTTCACCTGGTAGAAAAACAAATACTATTAAAATGAATGTCATGATTCCCACTATGGCCACGAAATGGCAGCAGAGGATAATTTATTGTCTCCTTTACCATTTCCACTCTGTAATATAGTTCTTTTCACAAATTTTTGTTAATGGATTTATATTTAGACATTATAAAATCACTATTATAA
>NW_015505850.1:397013-410820 GCF_001515645.1 Sinocyclocheilus grahami
CTACTACTACTACTAATAATAATAATATTGAATTCAAATTAATTATTAACATTATTAATATATATTTTATTGTAGCAATAAAAAAAAACAAAATAACAATTTAGCTATGCAACAGTGAGTAGTTAGGAAAACTACTAATTACTTTAATATATAAATAAAATATTTTTTAAAAAGTAAATTTTTTTGTATTTAAAAAAAAGCTTTATTTTAATGGTTCTAGGGTCAGGTTTAGCCTATAGCAATTATAGTTAGCTAAATCTAAAATAAAAGTCCATGATATATCCTCATTTAGATTAGGTAAAAAGTGTGTGTGTGTGTGTGTGTGTGTGTACCTGATGGAAGAGGGGACTGTGTGTGACAGGAACTCGTAGAGCATTGAGACACATTCCCAAAACCATGTCATCAGGAGCATCATTACTGTAGCACTTACAGCCGCTCACCAACAGCTGGACCACAGCCTCTCGACTGAACACCATCCTGTAAGAGACACAAACCAGCAACACTGGATACTTGACTTCTCCAATGCAGGACGTCCAAAAACATGTCATGCACAAATTGAATAGATCTTTATTGAGTACTGTGATAGGAAATATTGGTTTGTCATCAGGGGCGCAACTGCACATTTGCCGAGGGGTATGCAAGTTCAGTGTCAGCACCCCACTGTATTCTAGTAGCCTCTAACTTGTGCAGAAAACTATCTGCAAGTCAATGGCCAAAAGCCCATTACTAGCTTGTGCATGGAAGGATACAAACTCATCAGGAGTGAAAAAAGTGACAAAGGTTTGAACCCCCTTCCTCTTTTTAATACCATAGGGAAAAAAGTAAAAAAAAGAAAACAAAAGAAAAGTGTGTCACATAACATCCCCTTTAACTCCTGATGGCAGACCCCAGACAGAAGAACACTTTTTTTTTTTTCAAACAAATGTACTATTGCTTACTTTTTAGTTAGGTAATTTGAATATATATATAATTTGCCTCAAAATTATTAATACTTTTGCACAATTTTATATAGTAACATTTATTTTAAAAGAACATCTGCATTGATTTCTTTCTTCATTTTTATTTAAAGAGATCATTCATGGAAAATTTGCCATGCTAAGTGGACGATTTCCGCCAAGATTTCACCTGGTAGATAAACAAATACTATTAAAATGAATGTCATGATTCCCACTATGGCCACATTTTTTTTTCAAACAAATGTACTATTGCTTACTTTTTAGTTAGGTAATTTGAATATATATATAATTTGCCTCAAAATTATTAATACTTTTGCACAATTTTATATAGTAACATTTATTTTAAAGAACATCTACATTGATTTTTTTCTTCATTTTTATTTAAAGAGATCATTCATGGAAAATTTGCCATGCTAAGTGGATGATTTCCGCCAAGATTTCACCTGGTAGAAAAACAAATACTATTAAAATGAATGTCATGATTCCCACTATGGCCACGAAATGGCAGCAGAGGATAATTTATTGTCTCCTTTACCATTTCCACTCTGTAATATAGTTCTTTTCACAAATTTTTGTTAATGGATTTATATTTAGACATTATAAAATCACTATTATAACATTTAAAAATCTCTTTTTTTGTCAAAGTTAAGCATTGTTTTGTATTCAAGTAGCAAGGGTTTTCAACTCATTGAATCTACTTGAATTACAGATGGCCTATTTTGAATTTACAATGGCAATTTTCAGTGAAAAGTGGCTAGTTTGTATCCAATGTTAATTTATTTCAAATGTAAATCAAATGCCCATTCACAAACATGTGTTTCCCCTAAAACACAACTGAATATTAATTTGTACTTAATTGTAATTGAAATAGTTGTGAATTACATCAAGTAATACAGAGTGAATGACAATTTGTTTTATTTTTGTATTTCCTAGGCTCCAGGTATTTTAATAAAAGGGCTCACTATAGCTTTATTGCTCAGTAAGCTTGGTTCTGGGTCTTAACACCACCAAAATCTTGTTCTCCATCATTGCATAGGCCCACTCATGAATGAGACATGCAGATAACTATAGTCAACCTTCACTGAATTTTATATAATCAATGAACTCTGAAAAGTTATCAGTCAGTGTTTAACATTCTATTAGTTGTCAAAACAAATTCATTGCAGCACTTTTGTCATACCTAACTCAAGCTCTGTACAAAGGAAAATAATGTATGAATGTAAAAGTTTTTTTTCATGCATTTAAATATGGTTTCATTTTCTTTTCATTTTCGTACATTACAAATTAACGAAAAATTAGCACATATTTTCTAGTACATTTAACTGCACTGTGCTCACATTTGCCCTACTTGTGCATTAAATTATTTAAAAAAAAATTACATAGCCTATCATCTTGCGCCCTATTGTGATCTCGAATTGCAGGACAGGAAAGTTTGTTTTACTGGCATATAACAATATCTCATCAGACCGCAGTTACCTGTTGTTCTACTGAAGCTCATTTGGCTCATGCACTGCATATACTGCATACCCCGTTTTTGCGCCACTGTTTGTCATTGCAGGGTTTGTGAATCTCACACAAGAGGTTGTTGCATGTGCACTAACAACACAGTCACTTACGGTAAGCTAATTTCTGCTGGACTTGTTTCCAAATATGCTAGCAAATTGCACAGCATGTGGGCATTTGTCTGTAGGGGGCCAAATTAGAGAGCTCAGGTTCCAATTGTGGTTAGCGCACTTTGTCGTCACTTCCGTAAATTGTAATGTTCCTCAGTCATAATGGCAGTGGACTTACATTACTGATAAGTGTTTGCATTTACACCAAATTATGTATTTACAGTACACCATTAGTACACAGTACCAGAGTACACCAAATGAAAATCAATGCCCTTAAAAGCTATAAGTGTATGCATCACAATATTGAAAAATACAGTATGAAAAATAAACATTCATAGATGTATAATAGATTTACAGAAGACTTTTCGACGAGTATGACAAAGGCAATCTAAATGTAAAAACAGAGGAAATGAGCATGCATAATAAAATATCTTTATATTATATCATCTGTAAAAATTAATTTCATAATTTTTTTAAAAATGTATTCTTAAAAAAGTGTCCAGAACACATTGTCAACTAATGTCAAAAGGTTGTTTTCAGTGTGTAGCAGGCACTCACCCCCCACCACCAGTGATGTAACTGTATCCTCCCTGACCCAGTCCATACCCATAACGCTCTCCCAGACACACCAGCTCACTGGAGTCATAGCAGCTCAGCAAGGCCTGCAGTCTGGGCAAGCTGTGAGAACCAAACACATTATGCCACCCACTAACGTGTGAATTGGTGCAAACACCACAGATTCCTTGTAAAATCATGCCATTTTCCAGAAAACAGGCATATTGCCTACATGTACACAAACTGACAGCCGAATAGCCTTACCTTATAAGAGTATCATCATCCACAATCAATAGCCAATCGGTCTTGGGCACATGACTGCTCAAAAATCTCCTCAAGATGGCGAATGTTTTCCCACAGTGACCTGCAAGCAGAAAAAATTACTTAATGTGTTGGAAAAGTCAGCAAGCACCTGTCATATCCTCTACTAAGCAATGTCCCCCAAATCCAGCTACCTTATGTTTTTTAATACCTAAAGGTGAAATGACTTTGTCTGACTTTGCTGAGATCTTCACACCTCAATGCTGTCATTCAGCTGTCTGAAGAAACTGCAAATTAACACACTGTCCGTCCACAGTCTGAATGGGAAATGGAATGAGAACGGGACGCTATATATCCATTATGTACTCTTCGGATAAGTACCGTAGACATGATGTGATGTGATATCACAATGTTTCCTAAGCAAACAATCAGATTGTGATATTGAATAGACAATGTGCACCGTCAGAGGACAATGAATGAAGTAGAATGAAGAAACTGCACTAGTGAAAGTAATGTGAAAAAGCACGAAAGCATCAGCGACAATGAAGGCCATAGGAAGAGAGCAGAACAAGATGTGCTGCTGTCAGATTTCACAGGGAGAACAGGACCCTCCTCCTAACAAATATCACAAGCCCCTGTAGTGTGCTCAGATAGCCTGCAGCCACCAGTTAAATCCTCCCTCAAGACAGCGATGAGGGGAACAAGAAGCAGCCATCCTGATGTGTGACAGTGTGTACATCAGGACTGGGCATTATTCAGAGTTGACTCCCTTTCAGTTCATAAGTGTGAATTTGAATTTAATTTCAACTGGAATGACAGAAAGAATTATTTACTGAACTGCATGTCTAAGAAATTCAACACTTTACTTCCATCAAGGTCCACAAAAGTTATTTTATTATATATTCATAAAACAAATACAAATATGAGTTAAAGCAAATATTATATAATTGTTAAATTATTTATATATTCATAAAAGCAAATAAATTAATAAACAATTAATAACTTATTCTTTTTTATGGAAATTATTGTTGGTTATTTGCCTGTGTGTGTGTATAAATCCACATATACCTACATAAACACACACCTACATATATGTGTGTGTGTGTGTGTGTGTGTGTGTGTGTATATATCTTTAGTCATGAAACTCTAGATGGAACATGCTGATGGGTTGTTAACGTAACTGATGATATTCAGAGAGTTAAACTACTTGGCACAAGCTGATTGGTACATGCTGCATAGGCAGCCAATGAGCTTACTGCCTTGCATTTATATGGTTGGCTAGCATTCACTAAAAATTCACTAGAGATTCCTGCAGAGTGCTTTCAGAGTTTCTCTGAAACCCTTCACCTTCCCCAGCTCCACCTGTATAGATCTGCTATGGGTTATTTTATATGCTATTTATGCAGCAGCAGTATGTCTTAAATACTCGCAGCACTGTATCGCCGTATGCATTGGCAGTAGCAAGTTCCTGTACTTGCTTGCAGCAGCAATAATATACAACTACAGCAATAACCAACAGCAGCAGCATTTGCATTTGTTTTTGTGACAAATGAGGACATAAATTTGTATAATGACAAAGGTATGACATAGTCAAGTCAAGTCAAGTCTGCTTTATTGTCAATTCTTCCACATGTACAGCACATACACACAGAGAATTGAAATTGCGTTACTCTCAGACCGTTGGTGCATACAGATAACATAAAAACAGATAGGTACAGATTAAATACAAAAATACAAAATACAAAATACAACTATACAAATAAGGTAAAATGTAAAAAAATATATATATAAAGCACAAGGCATATGGCAGATAGAGTGCAAACCAGTAAAAGTAAACAACAGTGCAGATATAATGATTGTAGTGCAAAAAACAATGATTTGTAGTGCAAAAGAGCTTATTTCGAATGATTAAAGTGACAGTGTGTGTGTATTTGGGAGGGGGGGAGTGGGAGAGTCCATCAGAGGGTCAGAGTTCAGAGGTGCGTGGGGCAAAAGAGGGGAGGGGAGGCGAGGTCGGGAGGGAGTTCAGCTTCCTGACAGCCTGATGGATGAAGCTGTCCTTCAGTCTGCTGGTCCTGGCCTGGAGACTCCGCAGTCTCCTCCCTGATGGCAGCAGACTGATATACGGTCTGTTCAGTATAAAAACCATTACGCCTATGGGATGTCCCCACTTTTCACAAAAACAAACCTGTGTGTGTGTATATGTATAAAATACACATTTCATAAATAATTAGAACATCTCTCATGTGTGTATAGATACATTTTATTAAATATATTAATACATTAAATGTCATAATTACCTTGATTAATATTATTTAATATTATGTGGTTATTTCTCTGTGTGTATAAATCTATATCGACATATGAGGATGACAGATGCATAGACAGATTCTAACAACGTTAGAACAACAGACAGACAGAACGATAGATAGAACAGATGCATAGAACAGATAGATAGATAGATAGATAGATAGATAGATAGATATAGAACAATAGATGGAATGGTAGATAGATAGAACAACAGACAGAATGACAGACAGAACGATAGACAGAACAACAATAGATAGATAAACTAGTGTCTTTGATCCCTCTTAACTTAACACAGTGATAGACAGCCTCATTTTCATCACTTTCTGTCAATTATTAAAAGCAAAAATCCTGCTATGATTTGGCTTTGACATCAGGTGAGAACAATACAGAAAATTAATTGAATCCATTGAAGAGGGTTCTTAGTCACATACATCATGTCAATTTAACACCCTTATGAATAAACAAGTAGGCAGAACAGGGGAACAGAATGTGCCAAGAGCTTTTTAGAGCATCAAACAAAAGGGAGAAGGTGATCAAACGAATGACTGACCCATCAGAAGCTACCTGAAATAAAGTTTTCCTTTTAACTGAGTGTTAGAAAAAACCCGCAGGAAAGAGATACATCATGAATGCAGGAGTGCTGGAGGAGTTTCTATAGAAATAAGGTGATCAACTGAATGGACAAAATGGCTAAATGAAAGACTCCAGTACAGAATATGAAGGTATCTGTCCTAGTTTGTGGCTCTGATTGGACTTCCTGTTCTAATCAGAAGTAAAACACTTCAGCATCAGAGTTCACTTCAGCATGATGATCACATTTGCATATGTTATCATATCAGTGACAAACTGCCATGGAAGTGCAGCTTATCAGCTTGTGAGTGGGCTTGGCAGGATTGGAAAGTGATACTGAAAGTTGACCCTATAGCACACAGCATTTACTGACTGCTTCTTGTTATTAACTTGTTAAATTTCATTCTAATCAGCAGAAAACAGCCAAAACTTGAATCAAATCAGAATTTCACAAAAAAAAAGAAACTGATCACATTTTAAACTCTACCAGCTAGTGCATCACAATATCTGAGGTCTACAACAAACACATGAAGATCCAGGACAAAAGACTTCTGCATTCACATCCATACTATACCTCTATTCCATCTCTTAGAATCATAGAGTTCCAAAAAGCCAACACTGTATCCAGCCTGAAGTGCTAGACATTTTATGCACACATCAGAGATCTTGACTGTATTTAACAATTCAAATCATATAACAGCATCATATTTTTGACACCATCTGTTGAACTAAATTCAATTTATTGTAGTAAACTATATTAATAAAAACTGTAATGACTGGCAATGTTTCACATTTTGTAGTGAGCCATGTCTCACATTTGGATGCATTACATGCTATTAAAAATAACATAACATTACTTAAAATTGTGACACCGAAGAACTAAAATCACCTGTTAGCCATTCTATTTAGTGATTTAACAATAAATCACACATTAGATGTAAAGATCAAGTATAAAAACATAATCGATCACTCACCCCTTTCTGTGTTTGGCACTCCCAGATCAATGGTGGGTATTGAAGGATCGGCATAATCGCTGTAATACTCCAGCAGAGATGCTCGTTTAGCCCATGTTTTCTTCACCACAGGAACTGTTGTGTGGGAACAGAATCAATCAATACTTCAACACATAACAGATAAGTCCCACAATCCTCAGACCGCTGCTTTATCTTCTAGGGCTGACAGCGATCAATGTTTAATATCAAAGATCTTGGATATTGTTTTTTAAAGCTGGAGTTTAAATAAAATTTTACCAATGGAAACAAACATGATGTAAACGCAATCCATTATAATGCCATTATGTTTAAACCACCAGCATCTGCAGTAGTAGAACAACATTCTGCAGGTAAGAGAGCATCAGATTTGTAACAAACTGTTACAACTTTAATACTGATGCCTCCATTTATAACAAGACTTGTGGATGCAGCAGTTTCATCTAAAAATAATTGAAGGGGAAATATCATCCTTCTAATACCATCCTTAGAACTCCTCAAAGTGACTAGCGAGAGATAATTATGATAATCGGCGCAATTAGATGCAACTGACGTGTCAGTTGGTTTGGCGTTGACGGATTTTTTTCTTCTCTGAATTCAAACGGCAACACTTTATCTGTCTCATTAAGTTTGAATTGATGCCTGGTGCTTAGCGACTGCTCAGAGTTGCCGTGAAGGGCTATAATAGTGGAGAGAAGACTGGAGTGATGCCACCGGGGCACTCAGTCAAAGATCTCTCAATATGGAGTCACTTCGGAGGTCAAATAGTGACGCTTGCTGAACTGTTAAAGTGAGAGGACATCAGACTTCATCAGCAGTGACTTGAGCAGTGTGAAGCGGTGACGTGCAGCGTTCGAGGCACCACACGTAACCTTTCGCACAGCTTCTGACACACGATATCACTAAGTGTTCTTGTGAAGAATGGGAGGACCCATAACGTTGTTTATTAGTTATCAGAGCTGTTGAAACCGGAGATTCGCACTAAATAAAACCAAATAATCCACACATAAGATGAAATCAACAGATGCAAGAAGTAGGCCTTTTTGATGAAGCCGGTGCGCATTAACATTTACTGTAACTGTATAGAGATTTTTGCTCAAACACAGTTTTATCCAGATCCAGCTCCAGAATTAAATACCGAGGGTGCTTCAGAAATTAATGCACATAAATTTTCACGTTTATTTTTGTCCCATCCATTGTTCTTTTGAGGGTGAATCCTGCATAAATAGGTGTCATTCTCAAAACTTTGCAATGTGTATATGGCCGAAAAACAAAAGTTTTATACAAATTCTGAATTGATTATATATAGCATAGAAAGCACACAAAGAACACTCGCTTTATAATCACTAAAAAGCTGTCCATCGTCTTAGTTCATCGCAATCTCATGAAGTTTTGTTATAATGAGATGACTCGTGAGCTTGCAAAACTCAGCACTAGACAAAAACTCTGGTGTTTTGAGCGATGAGTGGATTCTCAATTAAATGCCTCTGATTGGCAATTGCATTCAAGGAATCAACAGATATGTCTGCGATTGGCTACATTGCTCAACACTGCAAAAAACACAATGTAAATAGAAAACTTTTGACGCTCTCCAGAGCGCAAACACAAATGTGAACTGGATAGTTTGCCAGATCTGTTTTGCCAATATGATGGATATGATGTGAATAGAGAATATCTCGAGTTTTTCCCGTGGGTGCTCGAGCCCCCAAGCACCCACAGGATCGGCGGCTATGGCAACGTATGTGTTAGGGGTGCTGATCATAAAGAACGTACCACTCACCTCTGTCAGAATGGAACTTCTTACAAGTTTTCACTGCTACAAAGATGTTGTCGCTCTTAACAGGCTGGCCCTGGGGACACACGGGTAAAGAGAAGGTTTTGAATAATTAAATAACGCTCAATGTTACACAGTCATCACCGTGCAATTATTCATACTATTTAAATACTTCTTTACTGTGCAGAGGTGTGAAAAAGAACGAGCACTACTAGAAAAGGTTTTTTTTCTTCAACATATACTTTTTGGACACAGATACTGAATTGGCATTAACTGAATAAATAAAAGGCTGATCATAAAATATCATTTAATAAATGACAATCGGAATGTACAACTTATACAGATATACCCATATTTTAGGCACAGATGGTTAGTACACATTTATATTTATAAATATATCAAGGGTCTAAAATTAGAATCATATTAGTTTAACAATTATAGAAGGCCACACCTTATATAGACTTCAATAAACTGATTAGGTTTGATCAGAAGCTTTGAAATACCCTGTTTTGTTATCATAGGCCGTGTTGTTATTGTCAAGTAAAACTATTAAAAATAATTGAGACAAAGCTGAAATAAAATAAAATATAAACATTAGAAATGTTGTCTTGGTAACTAACTGAAATAAGTTGACGTTGAAGTACTAAAATTATTAAACTGAAATAAAATAAATTAAAGATAAAAAGAAATATTAAAAAATACAATACAATAAAATTCAAATTATAAAAATAAAATACAATTACTAAAATTCAAATTGAAAACTGAAAATATAAAAATAAAAGTGAATAAATACTACAATATTATATAATTAATACTAAAATAACACTAATGCTAAGATTAAAAAATGCTCCTGAGCCACTCAAAAAAAAATAAAATAACTGAGGCTTTATTTAATATTATATAAGCTACAAGTTATTTAATATTCTCTGTTATGAGTTGGAGTAAAACTATCCAAAAATGGAGAATGATACAGATAACTGTGGAATAAATGAATTAAATTAGCTGCACTACTCTTAAAATAAGCACACCGACAGAGAATAGTATAGTACTAAACTTAGCGAGTGAATCATTTCTTACAGGCCATGAAACTGTAATTATTTTTTATTCCAGAAATATATTTTCATCACTATGACAAAGGAATTATTTAATTGTTTGTTAATTGTTTATTTGTGACAACAGCTCAGGTCGCTTTGTTCAGCATAAGTGATAAGTGATGATTCAGTCTCTGCTGTTGAAACTGCACCTGTGAAGTCACATCAGTCACGATTTTCATTTTGGAGGCTTCCCATTAATGTGAGGGATATTCCACATTAGTGTGTTAAGTCACCCTTTATAAACTATTCTAATTTGCCACTGTGCATCACAACAGGTGTTTTCAAACCATCAGCAATAGTCATAGTGTTATACTTGCAATGCAAAGTTACCGACAAGACCATTTACTCAAGTCATTTTTACTAGCATAGATGCAAGCTTTAAGAGTCACAAACTGCAATGGAGGTTGTTTATCCTCAGGAAACATCTGCCCTACCAAATCAAACTTGTGATTTTCACCATTCAACGGACACTGCAGTCCAACTTCTTTTTGTATTATGCCAGTGTGTGTTTCTGTATATTTCTGGTTGATGTTTTGGTACTGGATTTGAGGAGAGCATGCCAAGGTCTGATAACCGTAACCGAGGTAAAAGTGCTCAGCACTGCTTCAGGGAGATATTGCTTTGATCTGAGCCTACTGTGAATATTAAATGCCAAGAGATTCTGGATGTTGTTGTCAGAAGAGACGACACATTGAGGCAGGAGAGGACAGCTAGTCCTGACTGAAATAACCCGATAATGCTGGTGCCCTTTAGAATAGCCTGCAGTGAAGATGGCTGTTGAAAACAGTCATGGTTATTTAAAATATTTAGCGCTCCTTAATCTTTTTGTAGGATATAAAATATTATATATGATAGAAGATATTTTTAATTATTCAATAGCAGTGAATGAAGAGGTATCATACTGATTACAAGTACAGTATGGAGTACCACAAGGCTCAGTACTAGGACTGTTGCTTTTCACGCTTTACATGTTAACCTTGGGAGATATCATCAGGAAACATGGTGATAGCTTTCACTGTTATTCTGATGATACTCAGCTCTATACAGTGGGGCAAAAAAGTATTTAGTCAGCCACCAATTGTGCAAGTTCTCCCACTTAAAAAGATGAGAGAGGCCTGTAATTTTCATCATAGGTATACCTCAACTATGAGAGACATCCCCACTGTATATCGTCATGGCCCAACGATACATACCAATTAGCAAAACTGATATATACCAATTTGCAAAACGGAATGCATATTTGATATAAAAAAATGGATAACTAGTAATTTCCTACTGCTAAATTCTGAAAAAAAAAACAAAAAACAGAGGTGTTAATTATTGGACCAAAAACCTCCACATGTAATGAGCTAGAACACTGTCTAACACTTGATGGCTGCTCTGTCAGTTCTTCGTCATCAGTTAGGAGCCTAGGTGTGCTATTTGATAGAAATATTTCCTTTGAAAAACATGTTTCTAGCATTTGTAAAATCTAATTTTTCCATCTTAAAAATATATCTAAATTACAACCTATGCACTCAATCTCAAATGCAAATGCAATCTTGCAAATTTTTTATAAAGCCCTGAATGGTTTAGCTCCTCAGTACTCGAGCGAGCTCACATCACATTATAGTCCTTCACATCCGCTGCAATCTCAAAACTCTTGCCATTTGATAATACCTAGAATATCAAAATCATCCGTTAAAGGAACCGGGAACACATTTCATAACACCCGATGTACTCATTACATGCCATCATTAAGAATGGAATTTACACTAATATTAGTCTGTTTCATTCTTATTCTGAGGTCACCGTAGCCACCCAGATCCAGTCCATATACAGACCAGATGGTGGATCAGCACCTAGAGACGACCACTACAGCCCTGAATGTCAGCAGAGACCATATCAACTAGATGAGCCCGAGAGACAGATCACCAGCGAATACCTAGTCAATTAGATGGCCATTAGGAAAAGTCTTCTGCACATATTGTTTTATGAGGTATCAATCTTGTCAAATAAGACTGTCTAGTTCACTCGATTCAGAGCCTCAATCCCAGCAGCTTATGAATTATGTAATATAATGTTTCCAAAAGAAACCACAAAGTAGCACTTAAAATCAATGAGATTGTAATGGTCCATAATGGAAACAGGCGACTGACACTTTAATGTGCTTGATGGTGATGTATGTGAACAACCCAACTTCACATATTCATAGTCATTTGAGTAAAGTTTTAAGCATAACAATTATGCAGTGAACACATGGGCGCAGTCTTCAGACTGAAACAGGATGAAAAGGCTCATGACTAACATTGTTCACCAATGTGCGGTCATTGGTGAACAAAATGGACGAGATACGACTTCGCATCACCCACAGTAAGAGACTTTTGAATTTGCAACGTCATGGTTTTCACAGAAACATGGCTACACAGCGACGTACCCAATAATGCTATTGAGCTAGCCGGACGCTACACGCTCTGGGCAGATAGGACGGCAGATGACTCCGGCAAGACCAGAGGCGGAGGATTGTGCATTTATGTTAACAAAGCTTGGTGTACGAACTCTGTCATTGTTGGGAGACACTTCTCAGCTAACCTAGAGTTTCTCACGGTTAAGTATAGACCTTTTTATCTGCCACGGGAGTTCACTTCCACCATTATAACTGCAGCCAATATTCCACCGGATGCTAATGGCAAGCTTGCTATGAACGAACTGCATGCGGCCATTAGTAAACAACAGACTGCTCACCTGGAGGCTGCATTTATTGTCGCGGGTGATTTTAATCACTCCAACTTAAAGACAGTGCTCCCTAAATCCCATCAGCATGTTTCCTGCCACACTAGAGGAGACAAAACTTTGGATCATGTTTACACAAACATTGATGGAGCTTACATCGCGACCCCCCTCCCCCACCTGGGACAGTCTGATCACCTTTCTTTGTTTCTCATCCCTAAGTATTCACCTCTCATCAACCGTGTGAAGCCATCAGTGAGGACCATCAAAGTGTGGCCAACAGGAGCAGACTCTTTACTTCAGGACAGGTTTCAATACACGGACTGGAGTATGTTTGCTTCTCAGGCTGCCTGTGGCTCTCACACGGACATTGATATCTATACCTCCTCTGTAATGGATTACATCAACACCACCATTGACAAGCAACTCCACTCCAACGGTCACAGACGTCTCTTTCCTTAACGAGCTGAATGACTTTTATGCTCGCTTCGACAGTGACAGCAAGGAGACGGCCACCAATATCACACTCTCAGCAGACCACCAACCCCTCAAACTCACCTCCACAGATGTCTACACCGCATTGAGCCGGATCAACGCACGTAAGGCTGCTGGCCCCGACGGCATTCCTGGATGTGTGCTTAGGGCATGTGCAGCGCAGCTCGCAGGGGTCTTCACAGACATTTTCAACCTGTCCCTCACCCAAGCAACTGTGCCAACATGCTTTAAGTCCACATCCATTGTGCCAGTGCCGAAACACTCCTCCCCGACGTGCCTGAATGACTACCGCCCCGTAGCACTCACACCTATTGTTATGAAGTGCTTTGAGCGACTGGTCCTAGCACACCTCAAGAACTGCCTCCCACCCACACTGGACCCACACCAATTTGCCTACCGTAGCAATAGGAGCACAGAGGATGCAGTATGCACAGTGCTGCACTCGGTACTCACACACTTGGACAATAACAACACATATGTA
>NW_015505850.1:411059-501290 GCF_001515645.1 Sinocyclocheilus grahami
CAGCGCCTCTTCTTCCTTAGGACACTGAAGAAGAACCAGTTGTCTTCAGCCATCCTGGTGAACTTCTACCGGTGTGCGATCGAGAACATCCTTTCCAGTTGTACCACAGTCTGGTATGGGAACTGCTCAGTTGCTGACCGGAAGGCACTGCAGAGGGTGGTGAAAACTGCCCAACACATCACAGGGACACCACTCCCTGCTATTGAGGACATCCAGAGGAAACGCTGTCTACGTCGAGCTTGCAGCATTCTTAAGGACTCCTTTCACCCTGACCATAGACTGTTTAACCTCCTGCCCTCCGGGAGGCGCTTCAGGAGCCTCCGGACAAGGACCAGCAGACTTAGGAACAGCTTTTTCCCTACAGCTGTCTCCTTACTAAATTCTGCCCGCTGACTCCCCCCCACACACCACACTCACACTCCTCACACCTACTCATTACTACATCTGGTTTACCCCCCAAAAAAACTGTTACACTTGTTATTACTTGCACTACTGTCTGTACATCCAGAATACTGAATCATCCATTTGCACACTGGAATATTTTCTATGCACTTTTTTAAATGTCCATTGCACTTGTGTTTTGTACAGCTTAATGTATCGCTTACATATTCATTTGTAAATGATGTTCATATGTTCATATTTTTTTGCTCATAGTGTACATAAACTTATTACATAATCCATCTGTATAGTATGTTCATAGTACACCTATCTGTATATCATGCTGATAGTATTTAAAAAATCTGTAAATTATGTCCATAGTACTGCCTTATCTGTATATTTATTGTACATTTGTAACATATTGGAGACACTGTATATCCTGTACTTACTGCTTATTGCACTTCTGGTTAGATGCTAACTGCATTTCGTTGCCTTGTACCTTACATGTGCAATGACAATAAAGTTGAATCTAATCTAATCTAATGACTAGCAATGGATTAGAATAAATGGGTTTTTAATTTGATTCATAATTTTTGGTTGGGTCAAACCCAGACATTCAGAGACTAAATATAGAGGTATAAATAAGCAACCTGCAAAAACATCCTCTTCATCATAATCATTTACTGATGCGCTCAATCAATTTTCCAAATGTTGCGTACACACAAGGCTAGACGCGCTGTTGCTTAAAGGAAAACATTATGTACCAAATTACTGCAATGCTTTTATCTTAAATGGATAGTATTATCTTAAAGACTTTCTTCTGTGGAACACACACAAAAAAAATATTTTTTAAGTAAAAGTAATATGATATTCTTTCACTCAGGTGCAAACCCTGACACTCCATTTCATTTATTCATTTAGCAAATGCTTTTATCCTTATTTTCATTACAAATCACTACCCAAGGTTTGCACTTTCTCCCTTGTCAGCCTTCTCCACATACTGATTAGGTGTGTGTGCCAGGTGTGTTAAGTGCTTGGTGTGGAGGTTACCTACACACACTGGTGAATGGCTGCTGACAGTGGTAGCACAGTATTGAGCTCTTGGTTTGTCCTCTGGAAGCGTGCAAAGCTCTGCAACCCCTGTCAGTCGAGGTCCCTTTCCATCCTCCCAAATGTACAGTGCAACCTGTAGGAGAAAAATAATAATAATTTAATAAACGCAATACTTTTAAAGGAATAGTTCTTCCAAAAATGGAAATTTGCTGATAATTTACTAACCTTATATAAGATATGGATGAGTTTGTTTCTTCAGCAGAACAGATTTGGAGAAATGTAGCTTTACATCACTTGCACACCAATGGATCATCTGAATGGGTGCCGTCAGTATGAGAGTTCAAACAACTGATAAAATCACCTCACAATAATCCAGTTCTCCAGTTTCTACAGTAAAAAAGTCCATCCAATGTTGTCCTCTAACATCAAAATCCACCGACATATTTGTTTAGAACCGTTTTTGCTTATAAATGGTGCTTGATCTGTGTACAATTCTCTCCCGATTCAGACCAGATGACTTTTTGGTTTCAAAGTGTAATTTTGTATAAAGAACTCATATTTCAGCAGGAAGCATCTTGGTGGATTTTTATTCAACAAAACACATAGTCTTTCACTTTACAAGATGTTAATTGAAGGACTGGAGTCATGTGGATTACTAAACAGCTGTTTGGACTCTCATTCTGAAGGAACCCATTCACTGCAGAGGATCCACTGGTGAGCAAGCTAAAATTCCAAATATGTTCTGATGAAGGAACAAACTCATCTACATCTTAGATGACATAAGGGTTAGTACATTTTCAGTAAATGTACTCATTTATTTATACTCATGTTGCTTCAAACCTGCATTACTTTTTTTTTAATATTTTGAAGAAAGTTTCAACTGTTTTAGTTCATACAATGAAAGTCAAAGGGGTCGAAAACAGCATGGGTCCCCATTGAAACATTTTTAAAATATCTTCTGTTGTCTATAGAAAAATGTTAGTTTGGAATGACATGAGGATGAGCAAACTATTACAGAATTTTCACTTTAGGGTGGCTGACAATGGAATAAAACCATATTGATCAAAAATGTTGCAAGCCAAATTTAAACCTGCAGCACTCCATGAGCACCATGATATGTTAAGAAGAATGGAACATTACAGTACTTTAAAAAAGTTGTTCTTGTTTCTGTATATAAAGATAGATCTCCCACACATGAAAATGAGATTCTCAAGATGTATCCAATAAATTATCAGACAGTCTGTCCTCAGCTCCGCAGAGTGCTTTGCAGGGAAAGAGCTGCAGAAGAACAAACACACTAATACAGAAGGTACAGTGAAGGTAAGGTGTTTTTTGGGACTATGGGGACTAGATGAGAAGAATCCTTTATTTTTTTTAGAAGAATTTTGTGGAAAGAGCGCTAGAGAGACTGAGGGAGAGGGAAATAGGGAACGAGAAGGTGGAGATGACAAAATATCCCTGAGAAATGTGCCAGTTGATTCTGGTACTGCCAGAGCTAGTCCAGTTAAAGGGTGAAATGAGGGAATGATTACAGAGCTTCTTTTTCCACAACAACAACAAGGCACTCACGGTACAAGCATGGCATATGCCAAGTTTATGACATTTCAAATATGTCAGCTTTCTGGAACACTTGTATTTAACCAGTCAACTGTGCCACTGAACGGTCATGTTGATGTTGAAAAGTTTGAGGTCAGTAAGTTTTTTTTTTTTTTTTTTAAGAAATTAATGTTTTCATGCAGCAAAGATGCATTAAATTAATCAAAAGGGAGAGTAAAGAAATTTGTTATGTTCCAAAAGATTTCTATTTCAAATATATGCTGTCCTTTTGAACTTTCTATTCATCAAAGAATGCGGTGACAACCGAACTCACACCCATCTATTTTCAGGACTCACAACCACATTCTCGAAAAACATGCACTGTATGAACTGGACAACTAGTTGTAGTACAGTGTGAGAGAGCCGCTCATGTGTGGTTTCACGCTGGGTAAGTTACAGCGATGGAGAAATGAGCTGTGCGTCATCTGAAGATTTTAGATCCAGTCACTGTTCTCCACTGGAGCGGTTTCTGTCAGTTTTGTGTTCTGTGCGTGACTAAAATGCAGTGTCATGCGCGAGATGCAGAAAAGGATGTGAGTGCATATACGGGCTTGACTCTTGTTGCACATTCATACAGACAGTATTCGAGATGCTACTGTAAGCTGCTGCTTGAACGGAAAATTTCAAGACTCACACAAGGAAATGCAGTTGTCAATCCCTAAAACTGACAGTGTGAACATGGCCGTAGTTAATGCAGTGATTACTTTCATTTCTGGCGCATTTTTAAACTGTCGGAGATGTTAGCATGTCACTGAACACTGATCACATCATCACAATCTAATGTGTAGTGTCTTATTAACTCACTGCCATGCATTGTGTGTGCAATGCATCCCTTCTCCCTCTTCACGTTTCGTTGATTTTCTCCACTGCTAAAGAAACTCTTAAGCCTATTAAAAGTCCTCGTCATTACTCATAACAATTTTGGACCTTAAGAGCTCTTTTAAGAGTTAAGATGCTTTCTGAATTACTTTTTTCATTACTAGGATCTTTTCATTAATTTTAAGAGGAAACGCCCACATTTCTATGAATTTTCTCACTTGGAGCAACTCTTTGTACTAAGAATTTTCATGAATACGGGCCCAGGGTTCTCCAAACTGGACAGCTACCTTCCTGCAGACTTAAGTTCCAACCCTGCTTCAACACACCTGTCTGTAATTAAGTAGCCCTGAACACCTTGATTAGCTGGTTCAGGTGTGTTTGATTAGGGTTGCAGCTGAATTTTGCAGTATGGTAGCTCTCCAGGAGCAGGGTTGGACACCCCCAAAGACATTTGTTGATACAGCATTTTACTACAAAACTCAAAATGGCTGACGCCCAAAACGGTCGACATAGGAAAATTATCATTAAAATTAGGTATTGTTCGATTTGGTATGCCATACTTTTTAGTATGCCATACTGTTTTACTATATTTTTGATTACATAAATGCAGCCTAGGTGAGCATAAGAGACTTCTTTTAAAACATATAAACCCCAAACTTTAGAGTAGTATAGTCTATGCATAATGTTTTTTATAAAATAATATTGTAATATTTTTGCAGTGTTTGTAATAATGTTTCTAAGGTGATAGTTTTCAACTATTTAAATGCCCTTTTTCTTAGTGGACACTTTCATCTACAATTAAAAGATCATAAAACAAATTTAAAATAACAATATACAGTCAGTCAATCATCATTCCAAAATATACACCTTAAAAATTCTCACCTCATGTTTCAGATCTATGGTGAAGTCCGATTTTAATGGCTCCTCTTCTATTTTGCTTGTCAAACTAAAATGTGAAATAACTCAAATTAGTGAACTACAAGGGAAAATCCAACATGTTAAATAAAAAATACCTGTTCATAAATGGCAATTCATGGTTCCAGAAAGTACACTGGAATACCACGTTATCACCATAGTACGTCTACAGCAATTTTTCAGTACCATGGTATATATCAAACTACCATGGCATCAGATATAATCACTTTCACAATGCAAAGATTCCAGCTTTGAAAAAATTTTCAGAAAACTTGTATGAGTAACAAAATTAAATAGTATTAATTCATATTATCTATAAAAACATGTTATTCTGAACTCAGGAACCCAGCAGTTCAGCTGAGGGCATCTTTCTAACCTGTTGACCAGAGAGATGCTAAGCGCCCATCCTGCAGAGAAGTCTGGGTACTCGAAAGCCGCAGGGTTCTCAGAGAAAGCATAATGATGGATGATGGTGGACTCTTCATCATGCAGAGGCTTGCCAAGAAACCACTCCTGAGAACAAAATGTGGAGATCAATCAGACTGCGATGGCCATCTCAGGCTAAATCACAGCGTAGCAGCTGCCACTCATTCAGAAGCTATAGTGTGGTGGTCTCAGACTGCACATTCAGACATGAATATATTACAACTTGATTTTAACCAAATTTTTATTCTGTTTACAAAATTCTTGAGGTTATTTCCTCAACACAGTCAAAACAGCAATAAAATTTAGTGGCTATGGAAGCTTTTCTAACACCGAACAAAATTAAAGGTGGGGTAAGCAATTTGTCAAAAACGCTTTAGAAAACTGATTCAGGCCGACTAGCAAAACAAACTTGTAGCCAATCAGCAGTAAGGGGTGTGTACTCATGATGTGGAGGAGAGAGTGTTCAGTGCTCACATTAGCGAGCCGAGCGACAGAAAGATAGAGATGGCGGATAAAAAACAAAAGAGGAAAACGTCTGCGGAACAAAAGAAGGCTTAAGGCAATAAGGCAAGAAGTAGGACCCGTGTAAATATCGGATCAGCTTTCCAGTGCTGGAGAGAACTCAAGGAGCTGAAGGCCTGCGATCGGACGCCGAGGTTACTTTGTTTCTTCTCGATAAGTGAGTAATACCGTGTCTGCGCCGCAAAAACTAAATTCTGTCTAGTACACTGGACGCGACAAAGCGACCGTTGAAAATAATTAGAAATTTGTGTCAATACGTCATGAATAGAACGCAGCAGCGGTTTTTTATCTGGGATTTGTCGTGTTGTGCCGCATCCGGTGTAGACCATAGATATGTATGTATATATATATATATATATATATATATATATATATATATGGTGTAGACAGCATCACTGATTATAATGGGGTTCTCAGAGAAAGCATAATGATGGATGATGGTGGACTCTTCATCATGCAGAGGCTTGCCAAGAAACCACTCCTGAGAACAAAATGTGGAGATCAATCAGACTGCGATGGCCATCTCAGGCTAAATCACAGCGTAGCAGCTGCCACTCATTCAGAAGCTATAGTGTGGTGGTCTCAGACTGCACATTCAGACATGAATATATTACAACTTGATTTTAACCAAATTTTTATTCTGTTTACAAAATTCTTGAGGTTATTTCCTCAACACAGTCAAAACAGCAATAAAATTTAGTGGCTATGGAAGCTTTTCTAACACCGAACAAAATTAAAGGTGGGGTAAGCAATTTGTCAAAAACGCTTTAGAAAACTGATTCAGGCCGACTAGCAAAACAAACTTGTAGCCAATCAGCAGTAAGGGGTGTGTACTCATGATGTGGAGGAGAGAGTGTTCAGTGCTCACATTAGCGAGCCGAGCGACAGAAAGATAGAGATGGCGGATAAAAAACAAAAGAGGAAAACGTCTGCGGAACAAAAGAAGGCTTAAGGCAATAAGGCAAGAAGTAGGACCCGTGTAAATATCGGATCAGCTTTCCAGTGCTGGAGAGAACTCAAGGAGCTGAAGGCCTGCGATCGGACGCCGAGGTTACTTTGTTTCTTCTCGATAAGTGAGTAATACCGTGTCTGCGCCGCAAAAACTAAATTCTGTCTAGTACACTGGACGCGACAAAGCGACCGTTGAAAATAATTAGAAATTTGTGTCAATACGTCATGAATAGAACGCAGCAGCGGTTTTTTATCTGGGATTTGTCATATATATGGTGTAGACAGCATCACTGATTATGATGAGTTCCATAGTATTTTGTCACGCCGCACCACTCGCGTCCGGTGTAGACTAGGGGTTGAACGACTTCTGATTTTTTTGAAGTCGACTTTTATGTGATGAAAGTCGTGTGACTTTTTATACATTTTTTAAAAAGTCAGAATTGAGAGTTTATAACTCACAATTTGAAGTTATAGGCTCATAACTGCAAGCTTACATCTTGCAATTGCTTTTTTTTTCTGTAACAAAATAAAAAAAAGGTAATTTCGACTTTTGAACTCTTCTTTTTTCTCTTAGAATTGCGAGTTTATAGCCTATGGTTCGGACTCCCCCCCCCCCGCCCGAATAGCAAGAAAAAAGGCTAAATTGTGAGATAAAAAGTCACAATTATCTTTTTTTTTTCCTGTGGTGGAAATAAGCTTCCATAAATGAACAAGTGACAGTGATACTGTCATAACTAAAAAAGGGGAAAAAATTTACTTAATGGTTTATTCATAGAAAGATTATTACTTGTAGTGCTGTGCTAAACAGCTGCCTGTCGTGTTGAATGCACTGTGCAACTGACTCATCATAATGTAGTTCACATTATTGTGTTACTTTGAAAAGGCTAGGGTAAACTGATTTTAATGAAGTGGAAATCTGTGATGAGTCACTTGCACAGTACATTCAACATGACAGGCAGCTGTAAATGGCTTTCCGTTGTCAAATTTCATTAATATGTTGACAGCACAGACAGTTGAAATTTTAAAGGACAGTCTAAGTAATGGTCAGAACGTATGTGTGTGAATCTATATTACTTATTCAGAGTTAAATGTCATCTATGAGGACAACTACAAGACTGTGATGAGAAATCATAGTAAAAGTAAAACCTGAGAAAGTGACACATTTTAAACAGAATCTCTTCAAATGTGCAGGTGAAAAAGATTCAGTCAGGGAATTCATCACCTTTATTACTCTCACATATTAAAAAACCAAATAGAATGAAGTAGTTGAGTTTGTGGGCTTGGCGTTGTATTTACAGACATCAATTACCATCAATTTTAAGAATAACAACTGCAAATTAAATGGTTATCACTTCTGGGCTATGTCGCATTTGCAACTGCTGTTAGGAGGGTTTTAACATTGATAAAGAAGCATTATGGAGAGTCATTTAGTGCAAACACAATACATATTTTCACTTTCCATGACAAGATCAATGTCAGACTGCAAATAAATTTCTCAGAACAGCTTTCAGCATAAAATGCTTACACCCTTGGGTCTGAAATTCAAAATAATTCATGCTGACATCATTTAAGAAAAAAAAGACTAAAACACATTAAGATGTCATTGATAATGGAGCTAGGTGGAGCACAATTCTAAACAGGCTATACAGGTAATTCTACAGGTAGCAGACTGGTCAGATTTTAAGGGATTGTTAGTGCATGCAGTGTTTTAATGACTAGAAATGTGTGGAACCCATCTTAATAACCTCCCTTTAGCTAAAATTCAAGGTGAACAGAAAGGTTTATGAACAGCATGATGGAACATGGATAAGAAAACACTAGGTAACACTTTACTTGAAGGGGTGTGCATAAGACTGACATGACACCTTCATAATCATGACATGACACATGTCATGAATATGAAGGAGGTTTTATGCATGTTTATGACAACTGTCATTAAGTGTCATTCACTCAGTTATGTAATTTTTAATGCAAATATGACATTATTTGACCTAACCCTATCCCTACCCTTACCCCTAACCATAGCCCATAACAAAGACATCTCAAACAATGTCATCTTTGCATTAAAAATGACATAACTGAGCGAATGACACTTAATGACAGTTGTCATAAACATGCATAAAAACCCTTCATATTCATGACATGTGTCATGTTATGATTATGTAGGTGTCATGTCATGATTATGAAGGTGTCATGTCAGTCTTATGTACACCCCTTCAAGTAAAGTGTAACCAAACACTATAACAGACTATTTCCAATCTTGCTGACTTTGGAACATCAAGTGAAGGCTAAACATGAATTTTGATTAATTTTGCACATTCGGCACAATAAGAAAAGTTCTTACTTTTCTGCGGTCAAATTTTTTGAGGACTTCATGGAGTTTATGCAGTTTCACTCTGGTGCCCTCCTCTAGAAACATGATCCAAGATGAGTTCTTGCCAAACTGTGATGACAAGCTAAAGGAGAAAAAACATTCTGCATTATTAACAATTTGAAAGAAACTTTATACCAGTTTATACAAACATATCAACAGACTATAATCATTCATAATTAGTCTGTGCATTAGTGGTGGGATTACTTTTTAAATAAATTATTTCTGCAAGCTACATTTTTACACCAGTAGGTGATAACAAAGAGTTTTATAAATGAGTCACTGAATTGTTCAAATGATATGTTCAAAAACACTGATTCATTCAGTAGGGAAACATGTGTTTTATAAATGAGTCATTGAATCGTTCACTCAAACAATTTGTTTGAGAACACTGATTCATTCAGGAACTAAATAAGTAAAATACAAATCACTGTCCTTGTGAGTCACTGAATCATTCACTCAGCTGAATCATTCAAAATACTGATTCATTCAGGGACCACTACTGTATGATGCTAGCTAGATTTTTTATAATATACAATATTATTAATGAATGCTTTTGCCAAATCACATGAACAAGAGCACTCTTGTTCATGTGATATCATTTAAATAACTCCAAACACATCAACAACATACAAATCTTGAACAAGAATTCTACACAGTAATGTCAGTATTTACAGCACTTACTAGGGCAGTAGTGGGAGAATGCTCCAGTCCCCCTCATTGTCTGTCAGCGTGTGCAGGAGCAGGATGACAGGGGGACTCTGAAAGAGACAAACACTATTACAGCTACTGTCAGATGAATAAAAATGTGAAGATACGGTGAGAACAGCTATCAAGTCAGTTTGTCTGATTTGAGACAGTAGTTTACTCTCAGGGTAACAGCCAGTGCGCTGGATGGACTTTAGAGAAAGAGCAGAAGAGAGATCCGTTTAAGACACAGGCCTTTTTTGTTATCCAAAGGTCCATTCACACCAATAAGGGTCACTATAATGATAACTATAAAAGTGTCCACACAAATGGACAACACCATACCTTTTAATATAAGTGTTCATTATGTTATCTCATCTGCCACTTCAAATGTGCAAGCTATTTAAATAGGGGTGGGTTCTGTTTTCATTCATCAGCTGCAAGAAAGATCATTCTGAAAGTGATTCCAATGCTGTTATTGTTACATACCACTGTTCAAAAGTTTGGGGTTGGTAAGATTTTTTATCTCTTATGTTCATCAAGGCTGTATATATTTGATAAAAAATACAAGTAAAAACAAAATATTTTATTTTTATTTTCTCTAAGTTTTTTTGTAACATTATAAATGCCTTTACTGCCACTTTTGATTAATATAATACATGTTTGCTAAATAAAAGTATATATTTTTGCCAATTTAAAACTTACCACTTAAGACACTAACTACTTTTACTCTACGGTCAATATACCAATAAATGAATTAATAAATTAGATGTGCTACTTAAAACTGCTTGCTCACATCAGCTGTACACATACTCACATCAATCAAATTTCAGTTTTTCAAAAAAACAAAACAAAACAAAAATGACAGGAATCAACCGCAGCAAATGCTGAAAGTGGACAACTACAGTGGTGTGAAAAAGTGTTGGCCCCCTTCCTGATTTCTTTTTTTTTTTTGCATGTTTGTCACACTTTAATGTTTCAGATCATCAAACAAATTTAAATATTACACAAAGATAATGCAAGTAAATACAAAATGCAGTTTTTAAATGATGATTTCATTTATTAAGGGAAAAAAGCTGTCCAAACCTACGTGGCCATACGTGAAAAATTAATTGCCCCCTCCTGTTAAATCATGAGAGAACTGCAATTCACTGTGCTTCTAGGCATTGATAAAGCCTTTGAAATGTTTTTGTATCCATCTTCTTGCGCCTGTCCACAACTTCATCTCGGAGATCTTTTGACAGTGCCTTGCCACCCATAATTATTTGTTTGCTTCAGTTACACTGCCAAGGACCAAAATGCTCCAGGAAAGCTCTTTTCATGCTGAGCTAATGAAAATGACCACAGCTGATCACAGCTGGAAGTCAAATGGATCTGTGTGCCATTGAGAAGGTGATTAGCTACACCTGATTGAAGTTACAAGTCATTTTTAGGAGGGGGTGATCCTTTTTCCAGTGATTCTGTTTTTTGGGGGTTTTTTCCTGACATGTTGGTGTTATATCTTTTAAGCCAGGCTCACACTGTGCGATTTTTTAAAAGTCCTTTAGGATTGTACTAGTTAGACTGTACGAACATGATGATCATGTCACACTGTGGGATCTCAGTTGTCATTAATGTCAGACTGTACGACAGCGTTAAAAACGGGTGCGTGCAAGAAAACTTGTCAGGAGTTCTACATTATCAACCCATACACGTTCAGTGACTGCGAGCTGCATTGCACGCGGGGCTGTAATGTTGGCCATCATTAAAAGTATATGAATGGCGGCAATACCGGCGTATTTATGCAGAATAGTGCAAACAGCACTACACACCCACATTAAAACAGCAGCGCACATTAATCGGCTGTCGGTGAACATGCCAAACTAACGATCAAAGACTACAGATTTTAGCCTAGGATTATAGGAATCTTTTAGGATTTTCAAAATTGGTCTCAAAATCAAATCGTGGCCAAAATCGCACAGTGCGCGCCAGGCTTTACTTGTTATTCGTTGCACTGAGTAAATACAGCTGGATAAAACAAAAACCGCGTCAGTCTTCATTTCAGGCTGCAAAGCAAAAAGATGTGATTATTTTGATTCTTTTCTATCCCCACTGTATATTCACAAATGTGCCCTCAAAACTTCTCTAAAGAGACACATGAATGACATAATATAGATCTGAGTACTTCGTCACATCCATCGTGTGTCTTCATACAGCTCATCAGCATGTGAACAGAGCAAAAAGGGATTGTGATTACGCCGTGACTCAAGGCGACAACAAAGATAGGGGTCGGTGTGACCTTGCTACCTTATGTTACCTCAGATGGTTGCCTTGGTTCAATCACGTGGCGGCCAGAGATCGGAACGGCGAGAAATTAAAAAATGCAGATGAGCTGAAGGCCACTGTCAAAGAAACCTGGTCTTCCATACCACCTCAGCAGTGCCACAAACTGATCACCTCCATGCCACGCCGAATTGAGACAGTAATTAAAGCAAAAGGAGCCCCTACTAAGTATTGAGTACATGTACAGTAAATGAACATACTTTCCAGAAGGCCAACAATTCACTAAAAATGTTTTTTTTTATTGGTCTTATGAAGTATTCTAATTTGTTGAGATAGTGAATTGGTGGGTTTTTGTTAAATGTGAGCCAAAATCATCACAATTAAAAGAACCAAAGACTTAAACTACTTCAGTCTGTGTGCATTGAATTTATTTAATACACGAGTTTCACAATTTGAGTTGAATTACTGAAATAAATTAACTTTTCCACGACATTCTAATTTATTGAGATGCACCAGTATATACATACACAGTATATATACATATGTGTGTGTGTATAATTGTAGTAGTTATATATATTTTTTTACTATTTTAACTTATTTTTTAATATTTATAACACACACAATTGCATAATTATATACACTCAAATATATATAAAATAAACAATTATTATTAAATGTATTTTTTTGTATTAAATTATATCTCTCTATCTATCTATCAAATAGTTTATACATATTACATATACAATGTATTTTAGTATGCAAGTATTAAATACAAATTTTAAAAAGATTTATTTTTAAATACTTGCAAAATATTTCATATACATAAATCATTCCATATACATATAAATAATACACACATGTTTTTTTTTTTTACTATTTTAACTTATTTTTTAATATTTATAACACACACAATTGCATAATTATATACACTCAAATATATATAAAATAAACAATTATTATTAAATTTATTTTTTTGTATTAAATTATATCTCTCTATCTATCTATCAAATAGTTTATACATATTACATATACAATGTATTTTAGTATGCAAGTATTGAATACAAATTTTAAAAAGATTTCTTTTTAAATACTTGCAAAATATTTCATATACATAAATCATTCCATATACATATAAATAATACACACATAAGTATAATACTAATTAAAATATTGTATCAAATATATATATATATATATATATATATATATATATATATCTATATAGTTATAGTATAGTATTTAATACCATATAATACATTATATTATTTTTATGTAGTACAATGTCATCATTTTCAGACTTTAATCTTACATTTAAATACAGCACAAGACTAAACTAAGGCTGAATCTATAAAGAAAATTTAGAAAGTCTGACAACAAGGACAAAAAATATGGTAAATAAGAAGACAAACACAAATAAGAATACTAAAAAGATGACAAACATCATGAAGAAGACAAGTCCTCAGGGAATGTTTCCCGCTCAACACTGACATTAACAGAAGGAAACTGTCTAGGTCATACAAGCTGCTGCCATGCTCAGGGCTTTAGAGATGAATACCTCCGTGTTTACAGACTGTTGGTCTTTACTGTTGAATTTGTTTGGTGCTGCATGCATTCCCACTGTTCTACTGCTTTGGCCCCCCAGTGGTGGAACAAACATCCCACAGCTTTTACAACATGAAAGTCACTGCTGGCTGCACACTGGGGTGTGAATATGAGCGAGCGAGGAATGTTCAGCACCACTGTACAGCCACACAGGGCAAGAGTGATAAATCTTAAGTCTAATTCACACTGACAATACTGTCGAGGTTCAGAAACCGACAAAGAGGGAGAGAATTGATGTGCACATTCATGGAGAACGTGATGCATGAGTATTTCTCTGTAACAAATAAATGTTAGGCCTCATGAGTCCAACTAAAGAGATACAAATTGCACTACTGAAAATAGAATTATGTATCAGCGCTACAACTGTCTCATGTCTCAGACTAGTGCTGACATCTTGTGGTAATGCATCAAGAAGCATGAAAGTCGAGTTTTGAGAATGGTTTCTTCATTTTCCTACAAAGGTCTGAAGGTACAAGACTGTAGTTGGTTTCCTCAGTTTTATCCTGAAGAACAACGAAGAACAATGTTCTATTCATTATTCAATATTATCCTATTTCATCTATGTAAGCTATAGTGTATGATTTAAAAGGACAGCTTATCAAAAAATGAAAATCCTGCTATTGTTTACACAAAATTAGATATTTAAAAAAAAAAAGTTTTGTCCCCAATGACTTCCCATGAACGGACAAAAACAGTTAAAATATCGATATCAAAAATATTAATTTTACATAAAAATAAATTATTATATAAACTAATTAATATAGACTTATTTAAAATAAAGCATAACATATAAATAAATACAATATAAAGGTAATTATATAAATATATATTCTGTTTACTATTTATGCATATATATATATATATATAAAATAACATGTTATATATTTAATTCTAATTAAAACAATTTTTTAAATAATATTATACATAATTATATAAATTAGAAAATGACATTTATATTAAATTAAATAAATTAAAATAAACACTGAAGGAGAACTGGTAGAGGTAAGATATAAAAAGAAATAAGATTTAAACAGAGTTTTATGGTTCCCCTAAATAAAACGGACTCAAACGCTTCCCAGCATCTACGTGGCCTAGCAAATTATTTATGTGATCTTCAAAGTTGAAGTTGAATTTGGTTACATCACTAATTATTGTTTTGTGTCCTCAACCACAGACAAAGGCAGTGCGTTTCAGTGAATGTTTTTGTATAACTGAACCATCACGGACTCTAAAATAAGAGATTTGCATGGACATTGCATTTAAGCACACAGAATCCATAGATTTGCTGTTCGCTTGAGGGCGAGGGATTTAAAAAAATTCAACTGTCACACAACAACAGAAATTCTGAGATGAAGTAAACTTCACTGTATTTTTTCCACTTCATTTGTGCTCACAACGTGTTGCTAAAAAGCATCTAATCTGATCACAGGATGAGAAAGATGAAAACAGCTTGTTTGTTGCAATACAACTCAGTCATAATTGATGAGGAAACTGTAGAAATCCACTGTACATCCTTTGAAAAATTAGGCTAAGACGTTCAGGGAAAAAGAAGAGCCAGAAAATGAAAGAAAGGCAGTCGAAAGGATATAGCGCAGGATAAGAGCGGTTTCTTAATCTGGTTTTGATTGGATCGGAGGGTGACAGCTCAGTGAACTGGTGCAGAGCTCTGAGGTTATTGCGGTTTGGCACTCCAGATTTTCAGAACAAGCAGTCAGAAAGAGTTTGTCTACGAAATGTAAACTACCAGGTGAGGTTGTTGGGGGTGGAAAAAAATCTCATTGAAATAAAGCTTTTAACATTCGAAATATCAATCCTACTACTACACTTCCTGAAAATGTCACTTTATCCTCTGTCCTTGGCTTTTCTAAAACATAAATATTCAATAAGAGCATGCTATGAAAATGCTGCCAGATTAGCTGCGAGAATGCTTTCATGAAAGTCAAACCTATCCATGCAAATGTAAGACTGCATACAGCATCATTTTTAACAGAATGAATCAAAGTATGTAACAGATACAAAAATGCACAAAAAAAAAAGTATATAAAAGGAAGAAAAATACCATTTTGACATCAGATACACACACACACAAACACAAGAATATAAAATTGCAGTACATAAAACTATATATACGGTGTATATATATATATAATTTCAGTATATAAAAATAAAAATTGCATTTTGATATCTACATAATGTTATGCTTTAAAAATAAGTCAAATAAATATATATAAATAAATATGAATTGTGTCTACTTATGAGTGAGAAAAGGTGGCATTGCTGAAGATAAAATATAATTTGTTTTTAAGACTTAATTTTTCATATTTCCTTATGTGTTATTTCATAGCTTGAGGACTTCACTATTAATCTAAAATGTGTAAATTAGCAATATTAAAGAGTACGTAGATGTATTCAAAGTCTGGCCTGGTACTGTACATCTGGCTTGGCAAAGGGTTCATGACAGATGGCTGCAATGGTCCAGAAAGTCATGGACAAAATTTGAGCATAATTGCACAAATAATTTTTCTTTGGGTTGAACTGATTAAATTATGTGAACCCATGCCAGGTATAAGGTCAGAAGGTCATGAAAAACAAAAATGAAAGTGTGAAAAAGATATATATTTGATACCTCTTGAACAGCTTGAGCCTGCAACAGAAGGTCTTTTCTGAGTTTCTCCGCCTGCTGCACATGGAAAGAGTTCCTCTGGCTCTGGATGACAAAAACCACTTCTCTCAAGTCTACAACAAACACAGAGAAAAACACATACTCACCATGTCATCCCATTCATTTGCTTACTGCAGGGCACACAACATTTTCCCATTGAGGACCATGACAGTGACATTGGGTCAGAATGATTTTGTTGCAAGGCAAGTGTATCTACGAGTTCTCATTCTAAAATCTAAGCACAGGAAGGACATGCAGACCTTTCATCTAATAAATCCACATTTTAGATTGGAAAACACAGGCATTGTGTTTTTTTTGGTTAACGCACATTGAGCATCGGTGCCAATTGAGTCCAATCTGCAACATGTTCTAATTCCTGCTCTCTCACCAATGTTATTCTGTCTCTATCTATCATCTCTCTTTAATAAATCAAAAAGCCCAAAAGATAATCATCCCTTTATCTGAACAGATAACATTTGAAGGGTTTTGGCCCTGGGAAGAGAAAGGGCTTTGTGTGGTGCATTTGTCCGTTTACACATACGTTACAAGATTTCAATCTAAAAATCCAGTTTTCACAAAGCAGAACTCTCTGGGCTCAAGGTCAATCAGTACAGTTGCTTCTGGGGCCGGATTATAGAAACGGCCTATCGTAAATCTCAAGTTAAGATCTGACAAGTTAAATGCTCCAAATGGGAACTGAAATCACCATGGTTACCAAACCATTAAGAATGGATTTGAGATGGAGTATGTTTTTTGATCTACAATAGCTGCTTGCTTACTATATCACAATGAAACACTCAAAACCACACAGCGTGCTCTCTTGAATAATACACAAAGGATCCATTTATAATGAGCTCTAAAAATGAACTCAAACAACCTCAATGATACATGTGTCAAAAGAGCCATTGAGTCATGAGGGTGGACTTGATGGAAATTACTCGATTGAAGACCTCTGAGTGGTGTAATTAAGACACTGATTTAACATGCTGAGACATTGAT
Organism: Sinocyclocheilus grahami; assembly: GCF_001515645.1. NCBI lineage: Eukaryota > Metazoa > Chordata > Actinopteri > Cypriniformes > Cyprinidae > Sinocyclocheilus > Sinocyclocheilus grahami. Next base: position 428,303 of record NW_015505850.1, read on the forward strand.
GTCACTGAGTACAATCCGTGACATTTATCTAATGTCACCAGTCACTGTAACCTTTACATGAACTTTATATTTACCACCAAACCAGCCAGGCAACATCATCTTAACATTTGAGCACAGAATGTCTAAACATTATTTTAAAAAAAACTTAAAATAAATAGCACTACGACACTTACAATAAATAAAAACAAATAAATTTAGACAGACAGACAGACAGATAGATAGATAGATATTAGTCAGTGGTTTATTTATTATAGTCATTTATTTGAATAATAAATACATAAAATGACTATGATTACATTTATTATTTACTCACTATTGCACTAGTATGATTTGTATGAATTTCATTATTTTGTAGAACAAATTGTTAGGCTCTTCTGCATTCAATAAAAGTGAATTATGGTTGCAGAAATGATAATAACAGAAAATAACTCTTAAATCTCATTTGCGCTTAGATACACTCAAGTTTTAAAATATACTTTTTTTGGTGATTTTATTTTGTTTAGTTTTTGGAGTTTGACCGTTCTGTAACTTCACATTCATTGCATGGAAAAACATGAACATTCTGCACAATTTCTACTTTTTATTACAACAAAGCAAGAATTAATGCAGGTTTAAAACGATAAAATATTCCTTTAAGAAGCATAGTTATACAAGAGATTTGGCATCTATCTACATACATTAATCAAATAAAACCCTACAGCATTAAAACACATAATAGGAGGCATTAAAATACTTGATGCAGGTGTGTTGTATCAGCAAAACGCAGGTGTTTTTTTAATGATGCACTCATATTCCACTTCATTACACTACAACACCCACACACTGAAAGCAGACTCTAAATCTGCAGGCTGGGTAAGAGAATTAACTTTGCTTTCATACGTTCTCCCAAGTGGGAAAGCTCTGACATGTAATAAAACTCATACGGCAATGAGAAGTGTCACTTTTTTAATAAGTCTTGCAGTCACTTCATCATGAGCTCTGTTTCTGTTTGCTCCACCTCAAGCTCATGCACAAGGCTTTCTGCCAGCCACGGCTCTCTGGATCTATTCATTAGATTTCTTTAAAACATTTGCACAAAAATGTGGCCGTACAGCAAATATTGCACATCATAAATTATGATTATTAGACATCAAATTTTCATGACGCTTTTTTTAAGCAGCTCTGAGAAATTAGGCTCATTTGTCAACACAAACAAGGTGAGGTGTATGAAGCGATAGCTTCGTAATCTTCCTACGAGACAGGCTGAGAAAGAGTGAGAATGTGGAAAACAGCTGACATGAGCAAACAATCTGTGTGTGCCTCAATCTGCTCCCTAGTTAAGTGGTAAGCAGTCTTCACAGAGTCAGCCAATGGGGCTCTCCCATTGTCCTAGAAACGTTCCAGTGTACTGAAATGTTCGCTCACTAGAAATTTTCAAAATGCACTGTACAAACTGAGCATTGGCTGTTTGCTATGTTCACTTCACTGGATATAGTCAGAATGACTTAATACAATTTCAACCCCATAAAGTTGTCAGGCTGCCAAAAATGAACAAGCACATATTTCATAAGAACATTACAATAAAAATACAACATAAATCTCACACACACACACAAACATTATATACAGCATATTTTTAGATAAGAAATATATTTATATTATTTACATTATTATTAAAAATATGCATTATATGCATGTGTGTGTATAGCAGTGTCATGTCATGTTAAAGTGTTGACTGAATCATTTAATTATGTGAATAACAATATAGAAATCAATAAAAACATATTGTTTTTATTAAATTAAAAAACTGAATGTATAGCATATGTTTTTATAGTGTATTTTAGATATCAATAACTAATAATGCAAAAATATAATTATATTTACATTATTTTATTTAAAAATGTTTTATATTTATGTGTGTGTATATATAGATGAATCTTATAATTACGTGAATAATTCCGAATGTAATAAAAATACCTATGCGTTTTTATTTGTTCTAATTTAATGTATAGCTTATAATGTCTTTTTTATTTCAAATGTAGCATATTTAGATAACTAATGCAAATAATACATTTATTTTATTTAAATTATTTTATTATCAAAAAAAATGTTCATCATATTTTTGATAAAATAATGTGTTTGTTCTGAACAATTCAGAAATAATCATAAAAAAGGTTAGAATGGTTGTATATATACAATTTTTATATATTGTTCCTTTTTATTATTTATGAATTTTCATATACTTAGCGCATAAAGGCCCTTGCTAGTACCCAAAATGTTCATGTCATACTAATTCCTGTCATAGGGAGCATAATGAGATACAGCCCAAGTCTGTATGGATTGAAAGCTTCAGTTATTTTGCTTGAACCCTCTCTGTCCATGCAAAGCTAAAGGGCAAGAGAGCCAAGTGCCACGGGCAGGATCTGTTATGTAGTGTCATGCTGCTTTAATTGAATGTTGCTGCTTGCCATCTCTGCTCTGTCCTTCTCCACCTCAAAGCTGCTATTGATCTGCCGGCTCTGATGGGAAGGGGATTTACCTCCTAAACCACATCATGCCCATCTCTTACAGATCTGCCTGCCTCAGGGATAGATGCTTAGAAAGAAAATCTACGCCATTCACTCAAGCTCCCTGTTCGCATCCTTCAGTGTTAAGCGGCAGAATCCCACTTTTAAAAGCCTTTGTGCTAAGTCTGCTTTCAACTTTGTATGTATGTACGTGTATGTGGCTGCATACGGATGTGTAATGGGATCTTTTACAGAGATGTATTTATAATATACATACATAAATATACATACATATATGCGTGTGTGTGTGTGTTTTAGTGCACTGGATTTATCCATATAGTAACAAAAGTGCATGTAATATGTCGCTGTAAGAGAAAGCGTATGACCTTGCTGTACATTCTATTTATCACTGTTCTGCAAATTTCCACTGACGAAATCCAGTCATTTCAATAGGAATCCGTTATCACAACAGGTTCAAGTTGGTCACATTGACTCAATGTGCAGACAAACAGAAAGCTGCTTGGTTTGAAAATAGTGTAATCTCTTACCAGTAAAGTGTCATGAAAATGTTGCTAATGTGACCACACCTGAGGCAGAATGCAGTCATGGAACCTCATAAGTATCACATTTATTACAAATTTAACATTATACATATGTTCTATTAAAACTAAAACTCCACACATGATTCACAACTACTGTTAGCATGTTGCTAAGCCAATAATATTATTATCCAATGCGCGCGCGCACACACACACACACACACACACACACACAAAAACACTGGGGAAGCAAATACTGTGTAAAACTGTACAAAACTAAAACTCCACACATGATTCACAACTACTGTTAGCATGTTGCTAAGCCAATAATATTATTATCCAATGCGCGCGCGCACACACACACACACACACACACAAAAACACTGGGGAAGCAAATACTGTGTAAAACTGTAAATTTTTTTGATATAGAGAAGTATTTTTTAATTAAAAAGTACCTTTATTTTTTATACTTTTTGTATTGAAGGAATTTTTTTCACTGATCTTGTTGCAATGAATTATAACATTATACACTTCACTTAGAATACTGACTTATTTTGACCAAAAAGGCCATCTGTGAGCACTAGAGGTTATTGAAATACATAAAAATTGTTTATATCAGTTAGTGAAAATCACAAAAACTTACCGTGCCAGAAAACCCCCCCAAAAATCTAGGTGATTAAACCACAATAAGCCAAATAGGCAAATAGGATAAAAATTTTTTTTTTAAAAAGACAACAAAAATGCAAATGCAGGACAAAAACCACATCTTTACTGAATGGCAAACATTTTGGTCACAAAATTACCCTCTATTAATTGCCTAATTACAATGTCAGGTACAAGAGTCAACTTAAAACAAAAAAAGATCACATGGTTTCATTCATAACATGATGGGCAAAAATCAATCAAAGCACATGATATTTGTAAATAAATTATTACTGAAGACAGACAGGTAAAATAAAGCATCTGGGGTCAAAAATGTAGACAGCTTACAAAGTTTTGGAACAGAGTTATTGTGTGTGTCAAATCTATGTGCCTGACAGGCATTGCACAGGTGTATTAAAAGCCAGAGGAACATTTTCACAATCTTCCTCTCCTGGCATTATGGGGTGCCACAGTAATAACGGTTATCCAGAGCTGGCGAGCATCAATGATAAGGCACTTGCCAATCTCCCATTGTGTCTCTATGCCTGTGTGATGTCAGTATGAAAGCACAGAGCAGTGTGTAAAAAAAGAAACTAATTAAAGCTGAATATAACTGGTGAGGCCTCCACACTAATGGCGTTTGATTAATCATTAAACAACGGAACTGCAGAGGGGCGGAAAAAGGAGAAGTCTTGACATTTTGTCTTTCATTCTGACCTTACATTAGCCTTGCTCTCTCTAAGCTGGGTCACCATCACCTTTGCACGTACCAAACAAACGAGGATAATGTGCCATGGAGCGAAGTAAGTAATTAGGAATAGTATTGAATTATTGCACTTGGCTATAAAACAGTGACTTTTTTCACCGCAGATGGTGGAAATGCAGAGGATGGTTCTTTAAAGCCTCTGTGAAGCCTACTTTTTGGATGTGAAGGCCAATCAAACTATGACATGGAGAGGATTCAGAGGTGGCTGGTGTGAAAAGAACCTAGTAGGGGACTTGACAGTTACTTCAATTATTTATTTGGTGAGTTAGCCTATCGTTTGATTACAGGGCTTCGAAGCATATCCTTCATCACGTTTCTTTTTCTCTCTCACCGCTCTCTCTCTCAATGTTCAATCTGTATTCTACGTGAAGGGTGACTCCAAAGATAAAGTATATAATAATAATATATATATATTAAGAAAAATAACAAAAATATGTCTTTGAAATGTTAAATATTTACCTTGCATGAAAAAAAAAACATCTTGCACACAGATTTTTATCTAATCAAAGGTTCTGTAGAATGAGAATGTCCTGGCTGCTAAAAATTAATTATAATTCTTATTATAATTCTTAAAATGATATCATAACTTTATATAAAGTTTAAATATTAGATGAAACTCCTAAACTTGAAAATTGAAAATTAGAAATGTTGCCATGGCAACAAACTGAAAATAAATTTGTTGAAATACTAAATTGACTAAAACTAAAATAAAAATAATTTAAAAGCACATAAAAATACTAAAACTAAAATTAAAATAAAAAAAGAAAACATAATAAATAAATAATAAAAACTAATAATAATTATTACAATACAATAGTACATAAATAATACTAAAACGACACTAGATGCGAGTAGTTCAAGAATATTTGGCTAAGGTTTGTATATTTGGTTTACTGATATACTGTGGATATATGGTTATGAACTTAAAAAAACTGTCACCATATTTTTACAGCAAGGATATGACAACCACAGCTGCCAATCTTTTTATTTATTTATTTATCTAACACAAAAAAATAAAAAAAGAAAACATAATAAATAAATAATAAAAACTAATAATAATTATTATAATACAATAGTACATAAATAATACTAAAACGACACTAGATGCGAGTAGTTCAAGAATATTTGGCTAAGGTTTGTATATTTGGTTTACTGATATACTGTGGATATATGGTTATGAACTTAAAAAAAACTGTCACCATATTTTTACAGCAAGGATATGACAACCACAGCTGCCAATCTTTTTATTTATTTATTTATCTAACACAACAGGATTTTCTTTTTCCAGTGTGCTAATAAACAAAATGCCAAGATTTTAAAACTAGGAGGAGGCTTCTGATAAATGCAAGTGTGGCAGCCCACTAAAAACGAACCACCACAGATGGTTTTGCATCCATCCAGGAACCAAGGAACCAATCAGATTCTGTCCCACAGCGACACAACAAGATAGAACCACATGACAGCAGAAAGTCAAATTAGTTCTACAGCAAACCAGAACAAAGTCAGACATGATCTTGTTTGCTTATGTATGATAATAGACAGAGGGAAAGAGAGGTGACAGAAAAGGAGGAAGGGAATGAGAAAAAAAAAAAGTTGAAGAGAAAATAGCACATTTCTCCCCAGAGGCTGGTGAATCAGGTAGCAAAAGACTGTGAATAAAATGTGGGACTGAAAACAGAATATTGACAAAACAGACTGATTACTGTGGAATAAATCTCAATACAGACTGTAATATTTAATTGACTCCACATGCCAATTTTACCTCTAAAGACCCAGAATGCAACTACATAAAAAATAAGCCATTTTACACAAGACCGTTGAACAGTTGAAACAGGCATTCTCTTTGTAGACGAAGGGGTTGGGGACATTTAAAAGTATTGCGCACAACCAACCCACAGGCAATCAAGACTTTAACCACACACTGTGCTTGCTTGGATCAGCTAAAAAAGCTCAAATCTTTATTGTGCATTCATACCGTCTCAAACTGAAGAGCAAAATTCTGTGAGACTGGGCAGTGAAGACATATGGCAGGTGCTGAAGTGTGAAAAAGGCTAAAATAAAATGTGTGCTCACAAGTTCCATCAGAGCGTCTACCGCAGATCTTCAGCACTGAAGTAATTAGAGGTGATGTTTTAGGGCTCAACAGTAGGGAGCACAAAATGCAACTTGCAGCCAAAGGCAGTACCCACCATTTCATGTTTATCGCTTCCTTTTTGGACTTCACTCAGGAAGTCCAGAGACAAGGCGTTTACGACATTAATTGGAGTCATGCAGACCCAATGAGTCTCAAATCAGTCAGAAGGTTACGGAGGCAGATTTAGTCAATAAAGGCACTGAGAACACCTCTCCACATGCCCGATCGAATGCAAAGAAACGGAAGTGGTCGTTTGTGTGGTGTGTGCGTGTGGTGGAACGCTCCATCCACCTGGCACAAACTCCTGCTGACAGTTCGCATTGCCTGAGGTGGGGGGTGGGGGGGGCATAAAGGACAGTCACCTTGTGCCCCCGCCGGAAGTTTGTCAAATCTCTGAACGTCAGTAGAACAGGTGCAGAAAACCCGATCCAGCACCCTTAAAGAAATAGATCAGGCAAAAAAGAAAAATTCTCTTATTATTTACTCAACCTCACGTTGTTCCAAACCCGTATGACAGACTTTTGTGGGGAAAAAAAGCAGAAAATATGCCAGTCACGCTTTATAAGTATTTACAATGAATGATGCTTTTATGCTTCGATAAGGATAAAAACACACCAAAGAAGTATCAAAATGGTTTGAAGCCACTGAATAGATTTGTGTTCCAAAAGTCCTAAATGTTATTCATTTAAAACCTTGACATCTTCCCTTGTTCTCTTTGTCGCAGTAATGTTCGATTTGTGAATGAAAATCGAGTCAGTCAATCGAGTCATTCTTTTGAGTCAGATTTCAATTATTCAGTTGATTCGCTCAGAAAGATTTGTATACAATTCTGGCTGATTCAGTTCTTCTGTTCAACTCACTGAATTTAGTTGTGGCCGTAAACTATAACTTTTATTAGTAAAATTAAAACGTAAACTAACTTAAAAGTTAATGCATGGTTTCAGAAGAATTGGAATAGCACATGAGTCATATCGACTACATTTATGATACATTTATAGTGCATTTGCATATTTCTTTGAAGCTTGTCTGTAACCGTCTCGTAATTAAATGTAAAAGAGCAACCAGCAGCCAGTCTTTTTAATTTATTTTCCTCCACAGGAGAAAGTAAGTCATGCAGATTTGGAACAACATGAGGGTGAGTAATGACAAAATGTTCATTTTTGGATGAACTATTCCTCTGAGACTTGGTAAATGTACAAATAAGCAACAGTCTACCAACAATGATAATTGGAATAACTGGGGGCAAAAAGCCCAAAAGAAATAACTGAAGTGAGAGTTTGTTCCGTCAATCACGCATGACAATGATTACCAGATGGAAAGCAAAAAAACAATGTGAAGAATAATGGCATAATTTTTCGCATACTCCTGACTTCAGTGTTGCTTTAACAATAACAGACATCATCTTTCTAAATGACAGAGCCACACAAGAGGGGCCATTTAGCCATACGGAGGAACAATGAGAATGTCAAGAGTGGATTTTGCTCGCTCAGTGGCAGGTGATGGGAGACAAGAAAGGCGGTCGATGGCTCATTTCCATGAGCAGTGGCGTTGTGCATCCTGGCCCAGAGCTGATTGTTTCAGTGTAGAACAGGCTGTGCTCCAGTGACTCAGATCATTGTGCTGCTGTAGATGTAACGATTTGGAGTGATCCAAGTTTGTATGCAAAGCTGCCCAATTCCTTTTGACTCACCTTGTTCAAAGAAAGAGAGAGAAAGCGAGGGAGTGAATGAAAGCGATCAAAGGATGATAGGGAAGAAAAAGATGAAAAACGAGATAAGATGGGAGAGGTGGAATGAAAGAGGAAACTTGAGTATTCACTCCAAAAAAAGGCCAGCTATATCAGCTGGAGCAAAAAATAACCCTTCAGATTTAAGGCCCCCTCAGGTGCTACAATTAATGCAAAAACAGAATATTCACCCATCTTACGTTTAAGATGAAAAGCTTTCCAGTGGAAAATAGGAATTATATGAATCATGTTGGATGTAATTATATGGGATGTGTATCTACATATAAAAATTTTAAAAAACGATTGGTCGGTGGGTTACCTGAACTAATCAGTCATAAGGAAGCACTGCGAAATTAAGCCTGAGCCCCAAACCATAGAGACTGACTAGCTGATTTAACCTATTTGCTTAATATATTTTAATAATCTTATATAATACTGTTATTTGTATTTATAATATATTCAAAAATATTTTTTTTAATCCTCCATCTTTTTATACCTGTTAATTGCTCAGCACATGGGTCAATATAATATTTTTAACTTACCGATGGAAAGGTCAGTGACATCCAAAACCATTTTTAAAAAAAGAGAGAGGAAGCGTGTTAGTTAAAAAATGAGACAGAAAAAGTGTGTGTTGGAGGGAAGGAAGCAGAGAGAGGGACACTTTTTTGGCAGAATAGGAAAAAGAATAACACTCATTATGATTCTCAGCAAGGGTTGGACATCACAAAACCGCCTGGACTCAAACACCTGAACTTAGGCAAGGGAGCTCGAGCCGGTTTAATCATGCTCATTATAAAGCTGGAGGCCCCGTCCCTGTGCACATCTCACCCGAAGACTAATGAGCGTTGAAGGCAGTTTTAAACCTCCTACTTTGCATCAATAATTCAGCACCTGGAGGTAGCTCCACTTTAAAAGATTCCAAATCCGTGAGCCTCATTATCAGGTCTTAAACGGTGCGCCGCTCCAAGGAAGTGGATTGAGTAAACATGATCTCTGCCACTTTTAAAAAGGCAGAGTTGCACTTTAATTGCTCAGAACGTATCCGAGTTGTTGCATAACTAGGCGACAAGCAGTGATGAGAGCCGTTCAGGAGAGGCAACATCGTGAGCTTTTCCGAGCAGATCCCAGAAAAGAAAGCAGGTCACTTGAGTTCAGAGAGATGTAAGAAAAAAATGTGGGATGAGGAGGAAGGGAGATGTGAAGTGGCTGAGCTTCTTTTTCTGTCTCATGATGTCTCAAGAACGATCAAATCTGTGGCACACAACAGTTACAGAGAGAGTCAGAGATAATTAGAAAAATATATATTTACAGAGATAATTTCAGAGAGGGTTGATTAGTTTGTGAGAGGTTAGAGAGAGTGACAGAGATCATTTGAAAGATATATAGTTAGAGAGATAATTTGAGAGAGCTAGTAATAATTTGAGATTGGGTTAGATAGATAATTTAAGAGTTAGTGATCATTTGAGAGAGTTAGTTGGTTAGTTATTTGGTGATAATTTGAGAGAGGGTTAGTTAGTGATAATTTGAGAGTTTTAATTTGAGAGAAATGTTGGTGATAAATTGAGAGAGGGTTACATTTGAGAATTAGTTAGAGAGGGATAATTAATTAGTTGGAGAGAGGGACAGTTTAGGTCAACAGAGAGATAGTTAATTAGTTCGAGAGATGGATAGTTAATTAGTTCGTTTGAGAGAGAGATAGTTAAGTAGTATAGAGAGAGTTAATTAGTTCTAGAAAGAAAGTTAATTAGATGGAGAAAGAGAGATAGTTAGAGAGAAGTATAGTTAGTTAGTTAGAGAGAGGGTTGAGATTTTGTTGTTGTTGTTAAAAATAGAGATCACGATTCTGAACTAAACAAAATAAAAATTTACTAGAGGCTGTGACAAAAATATTAATTGCTGCAGTCCATTTAAAAATGTTGAATTAATTTGAATGAATAAAAAAATTGGTTTGAATAAATTAATGACTCAATGATTCACTTTTTTCATTACTGGATGAATCGGTGTTTCTGAACAAATCGGTTGAATGAATGATTCAATGACAAATAAATTTTTTAACAGTCACAATGTAATTGACACAAATGTTATTTGAAAAGCCAATTACTTTCAAAAGGTGATTCGCTCTATTTCGATTACTACTTTAGACATCAGTGTTTATATCCGAACTATAAACTTTTATCCCAGTACTGAAGATTAGAAGACGACTGTTTGTGAAACTGTTTCACACCTAAACATAAAAACTGCTCTCTCTGTGTCAGCGGCAGTGCGAACCAGATTTGAATGTTACTGCACGACTTTGTCAAAGGTTTAATAGACACAGACGAATCGCTGTCCTTTAGATTTTAATCGAGATGATCTTTTAATGATTCATTGTGCAGCTCTAATGAATGGGTAGACAATATTTTTAACTTACCGATGGAAAGGTCAGTGACATCCAAAACCATTTTTAAAAAAAGAGAGAGGAAGCGTGTTAGTTAAAAAATGAGACAGAAAAAGTGTGTGTTGGAGGGAAGGAAGCAGAGAGAGGGACACTTTTTTGGCAGAATAGGAAAAAGAATAACACTCATTATGATTCTCAGCAAGGGTTGGACATCACAAAACCGCCTGGACTCAAACACCTGAACTTAGGCAAGGGAGCTCGAGCCGGTTTAATCATGCTCATTATAAAGCTGGAGGCCCCGTCCCTGTGCACATCTCACCCGAAGACTAATGAGCGTTGAAGGCAGTTTTAAACCTCCTACTTTGCATCAATAATTCAGCACCTGGAGGTAGCTCCACTTTAAAAGATTCCAAATCCGTGAGCCTCATTATCAGGTCTTAAACGGTGCGCCGCTCCAAGGAAGTGGATTGAGTAAACATGATCTCTGCCACTTTTAAAAAGGCAGAGTTGCACTTTAATTGCTCAGAACGTATCCGAGTTGTTGCATAACTAGGCGACAAGCAGTGATGAGAGCCGTTCAGGAGAGGCAACATCGTGAGCTTTTCCGAGCAGATCCCAGAAAAGAAAGCAGGTCACTTGAGTTCAGAGAGATGTAAGAAAAAAATGTGGGATGAGGAGGAAGGGAGATGTGAAGTGGCTGAGCTTCTTTTTCTGTCTCATGATGTCTCAAGAACGATCAAATCTGTGGCACACAACAGTTACAGAGAGAGTCAGAGATAATTAGAAAAATATATATTTACAGAGATAATTTCAGAGAGGGTTGGTTAGTTTGTGAGAGGTTAGAGAGAGTGACAGAGATCATTTGAAAGATATATAGTTAGAGAGATAATTTGAGAGAGCTAGTAATAATTTGAGATTGGGTTAGATAGATAATTTAAGAGTTAGTGATCATTTGAGAGAGTTAGTTGGTTAGTTATTTGGTGATAATTTGAGAGAGGGTTAGTTAGTGATAATTTGAGAGTTTTAATTTGAGAGAAATGTTGGTGATAAATTGAGAGAGGGTTACATTTGAGAATTAGTTAGAGAGGGATAATTAATTAGTTGGAGAGAGGGACAGTTTAGGTCAACAGAGAGATAGTTAATTAGTTCGAGAGATGGATAGTTAATTAGTTCGTTTGAGAGAGAGATAGTTAAGTAGTATAGAGAGAGTTAATTAGTTCTAGAAAGAAAGTTAATTAGATGGAGAAAGAGAGATAGTTAGAGAGAAGTATAGTTAGTTAGTTAGAGAGAGGGTTGAGATTTTGTTGTTGTTGTTAAAAATAGAGATCACGATTCTGAACTAAACAAAATAAAAATTTACTAGAGGCTGTGACAAAAATATTAATTGCTGCAGTCCATTTAAAAATGTTGAATTAATTTGAATGAATAAAAAAATTGGTTTGAATAAATTAATGACTCAATGATTCACTTTTTTCATTACTGGATGAATCGGTGTTTCTGAACAAATCGGTTGAATGAATGATTCAATGACAAATAAATTTTTTAACAGTCACAATGTAATTGACACAAATGTTATTTGAAAAGCCAATTACTTTCAAAAGGTGATTCGCTCTATTTCGATTACTACTTTAGACATCAGTGTTTATATCCGAACTATAAACTTTTATCCCAGTACTGAAGATTAGAAGACGACTGTTTGTGAAACTGTTTCACACCTAAACATAAAAACTGCTCTCTCTGTGTCAGCGGCAGTGCGAACCAGATTTGAATGTTACTGCACGACTTTGTCAAAGGTTTAATAGACACAGACGAATCGCTGTCCTTTAGATTTTAATCGAGATGATCTTTTAATGATTCATTGTGCAGCTCTAATGAATGGGTAGACCAGTTAGAGAAAGAGAGTTAGAAAAGGCTAGACAGTTTGAGAAAAACTGTAAGAGAAAGAGAGTTAGAGAAAGATAGATTGAGAGAGATATGGACGGACAGACAGACAAATGCACTTTGCTAGATTAAAGTGGTGACACAGCTCATCCACTGACACATCTTACCCCAATCTCCCCATATATCATAGCAAACCCATTATTCAACTGAACTACAGAATTTGAAGTGCTCTGCATGCCTTCTGACAGCATAATTTTGGTCATAACCAAGGCAGAAATTGCAAAGACTCCTAATAACTTGGCACATGTGCAAGTAATAAATCTGACATCCCTGTAGTATGAACGAGACTCGGGTCTTAACCATATTTATAGACTTAATCACATTAGAAATCAGAGATGCCAACACAAACACGGTGTTGTGTTACGAAACCATCAAAAGTGCCATCAAAACTGGATAAAGCAGAAGTAAAGCCGGGGTAATTCAGCATTACAGTTTGGCTTGTATCTACAAAAGCTATTTTTCATGCAATTCATCCTACAGGAGATGTTCCACAGAGGAACCATGGTGAAGAGAGACATCAGACACATCTGATATAATAATATTGAAAAATGAGCTAAGATTCCTTATTTTAGGTAAAACAAGCCTTTGAAAATCTCCTAGGCATTTCATTCTAGACTTCAAACACACTTGGTGTTTGTCAACCCATAATTTATTAGAGGAATAGTTCACAAAAAAACATTCTGTCATCATTTACTCACCCTGCTGCACCATCTTGATCCAAGGAGATGTTAGAATGCCGAAGCTGTGTTGTTTTTGAATGTTAAAAGGCAAAGCAAGAAAGGGAGCGGAAACTATTTAATTCTATCTTCTGGTGCTTTTTATCCTTTTTTTTGTGCTGCTTGGACATTCTGAAAAACATCTCGTTTCAAGTTCTATATTCAAGTTCTATATTTAGTCATTTAGCAGACGCTTTTATCCAAAGCGACTAACAAATGAGGACAATGGAAGCAACAAAAGAGCAATGATATACAAGTGCTATAACAAGTCTTAGTTAGCTTAACGCAGTACACGTAGCAATTGTTTTTTAAATAATATAATAAATAAAAAGAAAACAGATAGAATAGAAAAAGAATAGAGCAAGCTAGTGTTAGAGGTCTTTTTTGCTTTTGTTAATTATATAATAAATGAAAAGAAAACTGATAGAATACAAAAAGATTAGAAAGCAAGTGTTAGTTTTTTTTTTTTTTTAAAGAAAACAAGCAGCAAATGAATAGAGTGCCAGTCTAAAAGGGACAAGTGTTTTTTTTTAAAGAATAGAATTAGAATAGAGAGTGCTAGAGTTAGAGGGTCAAATAAAGATTGAACAGATGTGTTTTTAGCCGATTCTTGAAGATGGCTAAGGACTCAGCTGCTCGGATTGCGTTGGGCAGGTCTTTCCACCAGGAGGGAACATTTAATTCAAAAGTCCGTAAAAGTGATTTTGTGCTTCTTTGGGATGGCACAATAAAGCGACGTTCACTTGCAGAACGCAAGCTTCTAGAGGGCACATAAGTCTGAAATAATGAATTTAGGTAAAGGGGTGCAGAGACAGTGGTGGTTTTGTATGCAAACATCAGTGCCTTGAATTTTATGCGAGCAGCTATTGGTAGCCAGTGCAAACTGATAAACAGAGGTGTAACGTGTAACGCATTCTTTTTGGCTCATTAAAAATGTATATTGCTGCCGCGTACTGGATTAATTGTAAAGGTTTGATAGAACTGGCTGGAAGACCTGCCAAGAGAGCATTTCAATAGTCCAGCCTGGACAGAACAAGAGCTTGAACAAGGAGTTGTGAAGCATGTTCCGAAAGAAAGGGCCTATATAATAAATAATATACAGGTTTTAGATAAAGCAATGTGAGCAAATAATGACAAAAATAATAATGATTGGGTAGACTATTCCTTTAAAATGTATTATCATCATTATCAGATATAGTGCTGTCATTAATAAAACAAAGTCACTGTCATTTTGAGAATATCCTTTTCTTTTTTCAGACTCAGAGGGACTGCAGTCAAACAGACATCATTAAAGCCTTATTTTAAAACCCCCTGAAAGATCTCCGTTTTGAAAATGAAACCCGGAGGAACTGTTATCTTGCCTTTCCCGAGGCCCTTGAAAGATTCTGATATCTACTTAATGCACCATATGAGAGTTTTGAGAAGACTTTCAATGGTGCGTTTCAAGAAGAAAAAAAAGTTTTCACCCAAGTTTAAATTCAATCAGATAGTTACATAAAACATTCTCAAGGACACCTCAGAACATCACTTTTCAATTTTACAGTTTGACGCATCACTAAACAACAGAAAAAAATGCATGCTTTTATCCCTTTCCGCATGTTCAAATAACCCATTATTTCCCATCCACTCCATCCAACTTTTCTTCACGCTTCATTAGATTAAAAAAAGGCTCTTGACTTTCTAAAAGATAAGACAGGGCCGATATGAAGTCCCCGCCATGGCAACCGCAACTGTGTGAAGTGACTGTTATGCACAGGGATTGGCTTGCTTTGCTGGGTATCATTTCGATGGCGAGCGAGTTCATGCAGGCCTTCAAACCCTTCTCAAAAACGATATCTGAGATCAAGCACACTCAAATATTCCATATGAGCTTCTTCTGGGAGGAATGATGCATTTCAAGCTACTTCTCAATATTCCGATATGAGGTCGACTCTGGTCTACAGTATTTTTAGCTGCGCAGACAATATCCAGAAATAATTTACAGATTATGCTAGTGCGCTTGACTTTTCGCTATATTTGTAGAGCGCATTACATGAGAAAACAAAGCTCAAACGAATGCCTCTCTGACATATCCGCCTAAAGCGCTTCAAGCAACTAACCACTTCTGGGAGACAAAGGAGAAAAAGAAGAGAACTTCAAAACCATAAAGGTTATTGTTCTGTGTCACATGCTTGGTGCAAGAAGAAGCTCGGAGATTTTTCTTAATCATACTACGGGCTGAGGCATAAGATGTACCTTTTTGAAATGAGACTTCAGTGAAATTATAAAACCATCTTTGCACTTCAGGCTTCCTTCAACTGTTTGATGTATAGAAGTCATTACTTTTCGACAGACTCCACATCCACTTCATGAAGTTGATTCATTTCCATACCTGCCTGGTTTTGAGTCAGACAATGGATCATTTCAAACAGACAGTTTAACTCTATTCTGCTTTTATAAAGCATAATTTCAAATCTGTACATCAGTTTATACTCAAACTGTTGATCTACTTTCATCTTTTAACACATCCTGATCGTTTCTCTCTTCCTTCTCTCGCCTCATCCACCGAGACTTCCTTTGTTATGCAGCGACAGCCAATTATAATGGACCTTTACACCTTTAGAGTAATTAGTATGCTGAGTGCTCTTAGTCCTGTTAAAGACAAAAGAAAAGCAAAACACCAGAATCAATTTAGCTGTAATGGTTACTAGAATAAAGAGGTCATTCGTTTCATCCAAATCGTTTCACACCTTCGGCAATTGTGAGAGAGGCAGAATTATGATTATTGTAATAAACCCCTACGATCTGTTCATTCCACTACGTCATACCGGATTACCCTCATTTGCCTCGCTACACTGAAATATCAAACACACGTACAGCGCACTGCAAACGGTGACCCAAATCAATTAGCTGTGCCCTGAAATCGAATCCTGCTGCACGGAGAGTGGCGCCGACTAAAGCCATCTAAAATAGACCTTATAATTTTCTCTTTAGATGCGGCATCAGTGATATTTACAGTTGGTCTGAAGAAACATAAAATGAAATATGATAAGAACACAGGCTTACCTGACTGGAATGGTACTAAAATACAACTTGAATTCTCTGACAGGAATTATTTCTGTGGGATTTTGGTGCCTTTCAAAGCTCCTCACAATCCTGTTGACTTTTGCAGGATGTGAAAGGAAACAGAAGCTGCTTGGATACTCACCGAGTTGAGTCTCAGAGGGAGGTTTTTCAGCGTCATGGATCTGAGGAGAGAAGTTGAGAGAAAGATGACATTAGAGGTGTAGAAGTAAATACAGGAAGTAAATAAAAGTCCAGCCTGGAGGCACTCAATACATCATACACTCAATACACTCAAGACAATCCAGCACTATTAGTGCATGTCAATAAGTACCAAGTAACACTAAGGAAGAGAGATAGATGAGTCACACCCTATTCAGGCAATTAAATTGCTATTGATTATTTCTTAAAATGTAATGTTGTCTTCAAGTCCTCCTGGGAAGTTCTTACTGACAAGATCAGATCTCATGTTCATTCAAGTGATTTTAGTCATAAGAACTGATTTCTAGGGCAAATTTAAAGGGATAGTCCACACAAAAATTATGTCATTAATTACTCACCATCATGTTGTTCCAAACCCATGAGACCTTCGTTCATCTTTGGAACACAAATTAAGATATTTTTGATGAAATCCGAGAGCTTTAACACGGACTATTTGTCCTTATGTTTCTGGGCTTTGAACGTGATAGTTCAGTTGCTGTCTATGCAAGGTCAAAAAAAATCTCTAATTTGATCAAAAATATCTTAATTTGTGTTCCGAAGATGAACAAAGGTCTTACGGGTTTATTACTTATATAATCTATTGTGTTTATATATTATTTGTTTTTATTTATTATATTATAGAGTATAAAAACAGAAATCTTTGACAAAAAAGAAAAATATATGTACTGTATGTATATAACATATAACAAATAATATAATATATTTTTTCCATTTTTATGTCAACCTGAATTAATTTTGAATTTATATGATAAAGATTTCTATTTTTATATTCTGCTTAGTTATTTCTGTTTATTACATAATATCATATTATACTAAATTATATTATATTATAGAACATAAAACAATCATTTATATACTATCATCTATATATACATATAAAATTATGAAGGAGATACACACACACACACATACATATATATATATATATATATATATATATATATATATACACATATACACATATACACACAGTATACACACACACACACAATGCTTGCATCGTTCAAATCCATAACACATATGAGCAATAGTAATTCTTGCTTTAGCCAATTCTAACTTAAGTACCATCAACCACAGATCAAAGAATATTTCGAGTTTCACCAATGGTAATCACGACATTGTGGTGTCGTTCTTTTAAGCTAATCTTGTAAATACTATCATTCTGACACAAGTCTCCCCATATGCATAAATTTGCCATTCAATTCAATTTCTAAAAGAAAAACAAAATGTGTAGAGTATCCTCTGGGTTGTTTAAACTAATAAATCATGATTCACCATGTCATTAGTTCCTGTGAATTGTGTGGTTTCGGAGCCCGGAGCTGATGCTGTTCTAACCCCGAGTGCTCAGCTCAATTAGGGCATTAGCAGGCTCATTCTGCTCAACTCAGATCTCACATCCTTAGGGACACGAGGAGAGAAGCTAGCAATATTCCATGCTCTCCCTAGTCATATTGTGGTATATTAGAGGATAACAAGGAAAAAAGGAGATGGCTTTTGATTTATTGCTACCACTCTGCTAACAATTACTCTAGTCCTGAGCTCCAAGCAGCCCTTGGAGAGCACAGTTTAAACAAGTCATATATCTTTACACAGGGCAAAGTGTGGCACATCATTACAGTGAGAGGGAGAGGCTGAATCATCAAGGTGACGTTGTGAATCATGGCACGGTTAGGGGTTCAATCCACGGCAACCTTAAGAGGAGAAAACCATTGATTCTGAAGCCCCAAAGGACAAGGAAAAGCAAAGGCAGGGGCTCGATGTGATGGAAGAGCCGCCTCCACTTGTATCATCGTCACCCCAGGTTTCCCATCACCATCCTTGCTCCAAATACGACAAATAAAAACGAAACAAACTGTAGCTTTAAACGTCAATGAGACTTTTGTTTGACTTTGAAACAGCTTCCTTCCACACAAAGGACTTTCAATATTACATCTTTTCAAAATCGACTAGTCAGTGGGCTGTCTGAAAGATTAGTCCATCAAAAAGCCCTGTATAATTAGGCTGGTTTATGTCCACCAGAGACCATCAAATGTGCTTCTGTGGATAAATAGATACTAAGTGCACACTTTCAATAGGTTAACTGACAGATATTGAACAAATAAGTATAGGCAAATTAACAACCATAACCTTTAATTGCGCAAAACTATAGCCCTCACAAAAACGCTGCTTTGATGGCTGTGGTTTAATGGGCCTGAATGTAGTCACGCAACTTCTTAGAGAGGGTTAATTGACTGTCACATGTTAAAAGCTTTTATGAGAGATTGCATGTCTAAATTCAGCTGCTGTAGTGAACTGCCACTAAAAAAAAATTAGGTTCGAACACATTTTCTCTTTTTTGTATATTCTTTTGAAATGAGGCATATCACCACTGATCAAACTGTGCACATCTTCTCCCTCCCACCATGTCATAGATGTAGATCACCTAACACTGTGCCACACAGCTCCCATCCACACAGAAATTTCTCACTTATATGCATGTTTCCTTTCACGGACTCATTTTCTTCATATAATCAACAGGGGAGCAATATAAATCAGTTTGAAGAAAGTGGATAACAGGATGCCAGGCAAAACGTCTTCACGGACTACTTGTGCTGTCAGATTTTTGATCTGATTGCAATGAGAGGAAAATTTATGCATGGGCAGAAAGGACCACATCAGAACTGATTTAATTCAGTGCCAGGGGTGGGTAGAAGGGACTGACTTAATTAGGTTCTGTAGTTTCAGTCAGGCTCAAGGGTTTCACCTTTTCATCTTTGCTCATACTTTCTGAAGCGGACTAAACAGGAGAAAATGGGCAGTTGCAACAGCTGTCGTCTGGATAACAGATTACATACAATAAAGTGGAGATCATGCTACTTTGTGGATTACACAACCCTGACCTTCTATTGTCTACAGCAAAAAAAAAAAAAAAAAAAACACCACCACATTGAAATTACACAACCTGCTCATCCACTTCAATCTTTAAAACCTGACAACAGCAGCTTTAAGTTTACCTGGTCCCAAGTCTAGTTCAGAGCTGGAAAATGGTAAGATTCCCAATTCCACTATCATCCACGTACAAACTTTTTTTTTTATTATGCACATATACCTAGCTATCTAAATGGGGAACTTTCATTGTTTAATAAATTGTCTAATACAGGTTTATGTCATTAATTACTTATCACTTTAAAATGTTAATGTTTTTTTTTGGCAATCTTCACCTTTAATTAGCCTATTTTTTTAACTATCTGAAATACGCTGTACCTTCCCAGTTTTGTTAATGTTAACTAAAACTATTAAAAATTATTTTTGTTAACTGAAATAAAGCTGAAACACAATGAAATATTAATACTAGATTAAAATAATAAAAAAATAAATAAAAATAAACCCCTATCTTGGCAACTAACTGAAATAAAATAAGTTTAAATGAATAAAACAAAAGTTCTAAAATTACAAAAAATACAAAAGTACATAAAATTACAAACTTAAATTTACAATATAAACAGAAAATAAAATAATGAACGCTAATTCAAAATATATTTAAATATGTATGTATGTATGTATGTATGTATGTATGTATGTATGCATATATATATATATATTGTATATGCTATAGTTAGTAAGTATAAGCATATATTTAGTATAAATTACTAAAATAATACTGAAGAACAACAACACAAGAACAACACATTATTTATTTATTTTTCTTTACACCCATGAGGGTGTCCCAAAAAGAACCCTAAGGAAGTTTTTTTTCTTCGGGGGAAACCTCCAAACACAAAATAAAGAAAATTATAGTCCACAAACAAAATCTAAAAGGAATGAAGGACAAACTCTGCCCACCAACATGTGGTACACCAGGGATATCAGAGACGAAAACAATGCACCCAGAAGACCACGGCTACATGTGGGCAGTGCTAAGAATATCAAATAAAAAGCACAAGACACACGTGGGACTCATAAAATAATTTCCCTTGCTTTACAAGGTCATACAAGGAAATCATAAATACAACACATTGTGGCATCTCAGGGCTGCCGGGAGCCTGTTTTGTCGCTGATATACAGCCATCAATGAACCAATTACTATTCAATGGCCAATAGCAGAATCAGAATTAACTTCCCATCCTGTCCCATCCATATCCTCTGCTTTAAAGAATTGCCGTCACAAAGCACATCAGAGGAGCCAGTTTCTCTCCGTTGATGCCTGATCTGAGCAACGCGTCTCAAGCTAATCCCTAATGATGTCCATTTCTCATCCTTCTGCAGGAAAGGAACCATGTAAGCCCGGAAATATCATGTAAGCCCTGAGTTCTACTGCAGGTTTGAAAAAACACCCCACACCCGCCCTGAACACCTCTCCACACAACCATTCACACCTCCAGCAACCCCCCTCTCCCCCACACCTACAATTCAGATCAGCGAAGAAGAGGTGCGCCAGGTCTTCCAGAAGCAGAAAAGGAGAAAAGCACCAGGCCCAGACTGTGTTACACCAGTCTGTCTGAAATCCTGTGCTGACCCAGCTGGCCCCCATCTTCACACTGATCTTCAACAGATCACTGGAGCTGTGCGAAGTCAATTCCTTCACCATTCCCATTGCTTCAAAGTACGTCAAAAACACTCTTCTGCGGGATTCTGTGAGATCCTCAGAAAAGACAGTTTGGCACAGATGGCGAGGCCCAGAACTGCCAGTGCAAGCATGCCGAGATTGCAAGCAGTAGCAAATAGCTTGAGTGACATTTGCCAGCTGGCTCTCGATATCCTTCCGCTAAACCAGCACTGACAGGACTGAACCTGTTTGAAGAGGTATAAATGAATCACCATTCGTTTCACACAGGCAAGGCTGCTTGAAATTACAGGGCCAAGCTTAATTGGAGTTGGGTTTAATATGTGTGCTCGCCTTCCAAGAGCAATTCAATCAAGATAATCTTCTGAAACATCCTTGAATGGACCCATCTTACATTTTTTTCATACGCAGGCCAAGGTTGGTTCACTCTCTCAGTTCTTGTGATATATGCAGTGCCGTTTCTAGGCATAGACGAGCTAAGCGGTCGCCTAGGGCGCCACCAGCTGAAGGGGCGCCAATGAGCGCACGTACTGGCACTTTTAGCAGGGTTGTGATAAAGAGTGGCACGGTCACCCTAAAATATGACTGCCGCCCCTACCGGATCCCCCAACATTATTGGGCTAGAGTACTCAGTACTGTCAATCTGACGATGCCTGTATGCCACTAGATCAGATTGCTGTCAATTGCTGCCTGATTGTTGCATGCAAAGTTTGCATTCCGAGCGCTCAACAACGCCATTAGATCAGTGGGCTCTTGTCAGTGCTTTGGCAAGGTAACACTTTTTTTTGCCATGCAATAAAGCTAAGTTCAAAGGCCAATTTAAAATATTGGTACAGTAAATAAAGTGCACAAAATCAGTATTTTGTTTAGGCAGTATTTGTGGCACATTTGTCCAAATATTTGTGGAAGATTTGTCCAAAAGGTGTGCGTTTTTTGCGCCAATGCATTGTTAAAGGATCAGCGTGTCATGTAATATTCCCATATAAACTTTAACATCCAATTAAAAATATTTGTATAGTAAAATTTGCTAATTCACGAGATCAATACATCCTTTATTAGACCGCTTTGTCGAGTTAAATGCATCCTTACGGAGGTGTCGAAATGCTGAATCAATTCATTCACTTCCAACAGCGCTTAATGAGAGCAGCGTCATAGAGGGCAGAGCGTCAGGTTTTTAAAGGGGACGTTAACGCGTTAACGAGTAGCAAATGATTAAGTAGCTGCACTGGTTACTTTTATGCCACTGATAAAGCTTTTAAATGTAGTTTGGGGTAACAAAGGGGTTTTATAGGTTTGACTGAAATAATAATGCAATAACTGACACTTTAAATCAATGTTTCCAGAAACAACAACAAAAAACAGATAAAGACAAAAAAGTAGCCATTGATAATATCTAAACAATATGTAGTAGTATAGTATCCAAATCAAAATGTAATAAAATTAATTTATGTGTGATTTATGTGTAAATTATGTGCAATGTCTTAGCCACTAGGCTATACAGGCATCTAGTGGCAACACAATGATATTACAGATACTAAATTGTGCAAAATGTTTATCTTAACAGTCAATTTACAAATAATGCATTCGGATTTGTGGAACTCAATGCACTGAATCTCCACAAATTAGTGTCATTACTATGACAACCAATTTGAATGTGACAAGCAACTGGTGTCTGAAAATAATTATATATATAAAAATTGGGGGGGGGGGCAAAAGGGATTTCACACACACACCAGTGACCTGTCGAGTCTCATTTTCCCTCTGTTCCCTGAGCCATTGAGATTCAGAGTCCAGCGCCATTCCTCGAGCTGCATGACCAATGCGGCCAGTTATTAAGAAAAAGGTTGACAGCAAAGGTCATGCAAGATTGAAAAGTTGAAAATGAAAACTGCACCTTGGTATATCTTTTATGAGCTGTTGGTTGTGTTGTAAATCACATTACTTGCAGGTTGCAGGTTTTTCTCCATATTTCTACCAAGTTGTAATCCCTGACCTGTATCCAAGAGCAAGGACAAGTGTACGACCCAACAACATTATTTGCATGCAACCACTGTCCTGTACAGCATGGTGTCACGTGAACTGCAGGTATTATGGAGAAAACTTCAAAAATGCACTTTACCTATAACCCAACACTAGGATATCTTTTTATTTAAAAACTGTATCTTTTTAACACAGTGGTGACTCCCAAGACAAGAAAGTAAGTCGTAAGAATCTGTATAAGACAGCAATTTCACATTTAGCCTGACTTCTTTTCTAACACATTAAGTTTGCAACAGTGTCAATTGTGATGACATGCCAAACCTGAAATATCTCAGACTGCTCTAATGCGATCACATCAATCATTCATCAGGGAAAGTCATTAGCTAAAGCAGGAACTCCAACCAACCTTAAAGCCCTGTTCACACTGCCAGCGACTTTTTCACTGTGTGTCGCTAGACTCTAGAGTGCTGTGAAGACGCTTGTGGGCGTTCCTACTGTTGTCGCTCTAATGTTATTGGTAGACTGCACGTCTGCCCATATCTGGACATATAAAATGCAATCACAAACTATATATTGCCGGTAAAACTAAGATATCATTCTATTATGACTAGGAATTAGACTTAAAAGAAATAAAAATACCATTCTGCTGTTGGAGAGTGTTGTTATATAAACTACAGCAGTGCTCGTGCATTAAATCATTAACCGGTGCTAAACTGCTCACTGCATAATATAATTAACAACTCGAACCATGAATGTATGAATCAAACTCACTTAGCCAACAGTTTCTTTTCTACGCATCTATGCACCATGTATGTGGTTACAGTAAAATCATATAAAACAATGAAATCGCTCAGGAAATCTGTACTGTCTTGCCTGCACTCGAGACGGTGACGTGTGAGTGCCACTGACAGATTCTTCACTCCTATTGGTTGTCGCTCGCGAAATTCGCTGTTCATTTGCATAAAGTTAAACAATTCTTAACTTCTGTCGCTTGACTCGCATCGCTTGACACGCCCACATTCTGTCGCCAACGGTCACTGTCGCTTTGTCGCTGGCAGTGTGAATGGGACTTACAAGCGACACGCAACAGCAAAGCGACACAATCTCACTAATTTCAATGGAGAGCTGGCGATTTCCTGCAACATGAGCGACAGCGGCCGTTGGCGACCGGATGGGACGTGACCAGCGACGCGACAAAGTTCAGAATCTTTCAACTTTATGCAAATGAAGAGCGACTTTCAGGAGCGACAGCCAATAGGAAAGAAGACGGTAGAGCTCATGTGATCGTTCTCCTCTCAGCGCCGTAGATAAACATACGCAATGGAAGAAAGTAAGCTCTGATTCTCATTTATTTTTGTTTGTATGTAAGGATTTCATTTAGATTTAGATTATATTTAGTCTTTTGCCTCCAAAATGTTTGTACTTAGTGGCAAGAAACCTGATTCGCTGTCAAGGCAACCAGTACTGAGAACGACCACTAGCAACCTCATCGCCAGCCCCTGGCAAAAGTCGCTGCTAGTGTGAACGGGACTTAAGATGCAATTTTCTGTTTCAAGAAATTCTGCCTAAAAAAACAACTATGTGGTGCTGAAAAGTGTTTTAAATACATTTGTTTAACAGTAGTTAAAAAAGTAACAATTAAATATGTATGAATTTTATGTATATTGTATATTCATTATTATAATAATATATAAATTAATACATTATTGTAATTTTTACTTGTTTTGGTAAATGTAACAAACAATTATTTTTTATATATTTATAAATATAAAAATACTAGGGCTGTCCATTCAACATGTTAATTTAGCACAACTAATAATTTGTTATTTATATGTTATATTATAAGTGTTAATTAACTACTCTACAGGTGCATCTCAATAAATTAGAATGTTGTGGAAAAGTTAATTTATTTCAGTAATTCAACTCAAATTGTGAATCTCGTGTATTAAATAAATTCAATGCACACAGACTGAAGTAGTTTAAGTCTTTGGTTCTTTTAATTGTGATGATTTTGGCTCATATTTAACAAAAACCCACCAATTCACGATCTCAACAAATTAGAATATGGTGACATGCCAATCAGCTAATCAACTCAAAACACCTGCAAAGGTTTCCTGAGCCTTCAAAATGGTCTCTCAGTTTGGTTCACTAGGCTACACAATCATGGGGAAGACAGCTGATCTGACGCCCTTCACAAGGAGGGTAAGCCACAAACATTCATTGCCAAAGAAGCTGGCTGTTCACAGAGTGCTGTATCCAAGCATGTTAACAGAAAGTTGAGTGGAAGGAAAAAGTGTGGAAGAAAAAGATGCACAACCAACCGAGAGAACCGCAGCCTTATGAGGATTGTCAAGCAAAATTGATTCAAGAATTTGAGTGAACTTCACAAGGAATGGACTGAGGCTGGGGTCAAGGCATCAAGAGCCACAACATTCTAATTTATTGAGATGCACCTGTATATAATCATATCTCCTGAATGAGATCAGGCAGCACAGAATGAGATGACAGAGCCGGTTACACACAAAACATGCTCTTGCGTTCAGAAACAAGCGGAAGGTCTGCAATGGAATTAAACCGAATCGACAAAGATGAACGGCTTTAAACTTCACACACAGTCATAAAAATTCTACATATTTGCCAAGATGCTACAGAGCGAATTAACTTTCATGATAGGCTTATTTTCAACAGAAATCACAGTATACTGACCTCCATTTTTTAAAATGTCTCTCTAATGCTTTCTATGTCACTGAATTCTTTCTTAGCAAATATTGATATATGAATTCAATTGTGATTTATTTAATTAATTCCAACATCATGTAATTTATGTTCAAAACGACTTACAGGCCTTCTAAACACACATTCAAAAGGCAGAGAAAGAAAAACTTCAATGACAGCAGCGGCACCATTCATCTGGATCTTTGATTACCACCAGTCAATCCTCTCACCCCATGAGCTCGAGGATGTGTGTCTTTGAAGAGCATTGATTTAACAGTAGGAGGGCCTGAACAATTGTCCATCCTGTCATCCCACTGCTGTGCAAATCAAGAGAAGCTTCTCAACCATTTCATGTCTATTTCTTCTCCTCTCCGTCTCCGTCTGAAAGGACCTAGTGGGAACTATGCATTAAAATGTCTACCCTGGTATTGATACGAAGTACAGGAGTGGTTTTCCTTTATTTATAAATGAATGTGTGAACCTTCAACCATAGCTAGGGTAACTATTGTACTATTTCACTTTTAATTTCACTTGCTTGAAGAAAAGAGAAGAAATGTCAAAAAAGGAAATGAAATCACTAAAAACCCAAGACATACAAACACATCTGACCCCGGGTCAAGGTCTAAACACAAATATATCACATCTTCCTTTCCACCAATTCCAATGCACCCACCTTCTCTTTCTCCTCCTCTCTGTCCCTCATTCCCTCTCCTGACCCAGAATGTCAGTGGCATTTCTGCTTAAAACTCAACAAAAGCTACATCAGAAAATGAATGCATTAACTGTGAAACCTATCAGGGGAAAGCAGAAACGACTGATATAATAAAAGAGACAAGTGTTACTTGCGGCGAGGATCATTCTCTCAGCATTTCAGCTGTGAAGGCCCCTGTCAAAGTCCCTTATAGTTAGACAAACTCAATGCAATGCCTACTGCAAGACAATGACACAGCCTGATAATTTGTAGATGGATGTGCTACCAAATAAGAAACAAGTATTGATTAAAATGCAGAGATTAAATTAACTTAGAGACGCAATTCTTGGCAACAAATGATAACTGATAATAAACAGTATGTTGTGGCAGATAACTGATCAATTAAATTAGTTGATAAATAGTTTGCAACCTGTTCAACTCTAGAATCTGGTCATTACAATGCATATAGGCGACTTGACCAATGCATAACTACTGGTTTTTAGATGGTTTCATAATTTGTTTTAGACTGTTTAAGTAGAGCATATAGCTACAGTAACAACACCAAGGTCGTAGACTGATAATATATATATCTTGAGTGCAAAGTAAATCACTTTGGATAACAAAGGCATAATGTAAAAGTAATTTATGAAATATGTTTCTGTATATTTTAGTCAGAATTACTGGCCTCCAAGTCTAGCATTTCACTTCAGTGAAGTCTGTGAGATTTAACAGAGACTCTATCAGGACGATCCTTTTTGAAAAATGGGAACAGATGTGTGCATTACAGGTATAAATGTACCAATACACCCCTAATATATACATATATATAATATATTATTTATATTTGGGGTGTAATGGTAAGCTTGCATTCATAGTGCTGGATAAACAAAACTTGTACAAGGGGTGATGGGTCTTGAGGCATGCATGAGAAGCATACACACAAAGGAACAGTAGGTAATACAGATCTAGAATTTAAAATCGAACTGCTGTCATACTCAGATACACAACAGTAAACATGCGTCAACCTTACCTTTGTTGGACTCTCCATGTCATTTCCCTTTGCAGTGATGAGGGGCACTGGAGAAGAAATCAAACAGAAAACATCAGATCACAATGAATGAGGGCTCCATTAACATGATGACAGAACTGTGATTCTAAAAGCCCATGATTTTCTAATGTAGCCTAAATGTTACGTGCTCCTTTAAGTGGGAGTTAAAGCCAGCTGATTAGAGGAGAATCTCTTCTCCTTTAATCTGTACCAGCCGTTAGGAACTTCTGTCTGCACCACATGTATTTTGCAAAGTTTTTCATTAGAGCAGAAGAAGCTTCTCTCAAATTACATTTCCATTGATCCCGAGAAGAGAGATGTTT
Organism: Sinocyclocheilus grahami; assembly: GCF_001515645.1. Classification (NCBI taxonomy): domain Eukaryota; kingdom Metazoa; phylum Chordata; class Actinopteri; order Cypriniformes; family Cyprinidae; genus Sinocyclocheilus; species Sinocyclocheilus grahami. Next base: position 456,194 of record NW_015505850.1, read on the forward strand.
TGCAAGGAGCCTCGAAATCGATATCGAGCGTCAAAACGGGCAGTTGCAGAGATGACTTTTGGTGCCAGTGAAATCATTGGGAGTGAGCTTCAGTTTCTGAGAATATGATGGCCATTAGGCTGTCCTTGGATCAGTTCGCAATTGCTCCTTTTACTTAACCGTTCCTCGGGTGACATTATCAGAGCAGAGCCAAGAAGGTGTGCATTAAATATCCAGACTAACTCAGGTTAAAAGGCATTTGCTTCTCGCTAATCTTCTTTTATTTAACTCTTTAGTGAGGCTCAGGTTTACACCTCGGAGCCAATAGTTGGTTTGAATTTTATATTGCTTCTTTACCCCTGGCCCTGTATGCTTGTAACTAAATTATTTATGGAGTCCAGTTCTCTGTAGATGTCCAAAAACTCTTGAGAAGCCTGTAGAAAAATTTCAGCATTATGAATTAGGTTCAGAGTTTTTCATATAAACATACAAATGGTGCCAAAATCCAAAAGTAATAGGCAAAAATGAGTAACGTTTCTTGGCCTGGTGTTATGCAGAATACATTAAATATGCATAAAATGAACGGCTCTGTGCTGAAAATGTCTGCTAGCTGTAACGAAAACATCTTTAAATTCATTAATGTGGACAGCGATGACAACTAATATCTAACACTTGTTAAAAGAAGATGACCATAGCCATAGAGGAAAGTGGAAAGAAATCTAGACTTGGCAGCATTAAAACTCCAAGTTAACTTTGACATGAGGAAACATTGAGCAATATCACACACGAGGGGAATCAAAAGGTCATGTGTAAATGTAACATGATTATGTGAGCTTGTTAGACCTAAAGAGCACATGTGGCTCTGAGGATCTAATTAGTCATGTGGTATTAATAACAATGCATAGGTGCATATTTGTCTTTTTATTTTTTATTTAATGTCACACTGTTTGCACACACAGCTTTACTGCCAAGCGAGTTCAGGGAATAATCCAAAATGCTCGCCTACATTTTTTTCATTTTCACAGACTATTAATTGGAAAGGCCAAATTAATTTAGTTAATCAGTTTGTTTGGATGCTTAATGTGTCCCTGTGCACCATTTTAGGTCTTATTTTTTTATGCTACAGCACTCTATCCATTTCTGTATCTTGTACATAATATTAAAATGGAATACAGTTAGTTTAAATTGCAATAATATTGAACAATATTACTGTTTTTACTGTATTTTTTTATCAAATGAATGCAGATTTGGTGAACATAAGAGACTTCAAATCTGACCTCAAACCTTTGAACAGTTGTATATAAAAAATATATATATTTACACATCTCTATCTATCTATCTATCTATCTATCTATCTATCTATCTATCTATCTATCTATCTATCTATCTATCTATCTATCTATCTATCAAACTACCTAAGTACCTAAGAAAGGTGAGTGGATTTACCACCACTGTCACACAACTACATTCATATGTTAAATAACTCTCAAAACACATTTCCAGAGGTTTTAAAATGATCTCCCAGAACCCTTTAAGCAGTCACTTTCTCTCTTTCTTACAAAATGTAAGCCATTAATAATAAATAACCCATGGGTGGATGAATTCGCTCTGCCCTGAACATTATTGCTGCTCTTTTTCCACTGTGGCTGAATCATAAAGGGCCATGGCATTTTCAGCATATCAGTGGGCAGGATGAGTCGAGGCCAGAGACGATATATAGGTCTGCTTCTGCTGTCAGATAATTCCCCCAATAGTTCCACCCAAACATCGGGTTGTTTACAGCTGACAAATGCACATTGGTACTGACTATCATCAGGATTGCTTCCCTAATGTGCTCTGCTCTCACAGCGGCAGAAGCTAGACCACAATTTCACCTCAAATCTAATATTCTGTATTAGTGCTCTGACAGGATCGTGAAAGAAAAGCTATCTATCTATCTATCTATCTATCTATCAAACTACCTAAGATTCAAGTAAAGGTGAGTGGATTTACCACCACTGTCACACAACTACATTCATATGTTAAATAACTCTCAAAACACATTTCCAGAGGTTTTAAAATGATCTCCCAGAACCCTTTAAGCAGTCACTTTCTCTCTTTCTTACAAAATGTAAGCCATTAATAATAAATAACCCATGGGTGGATGAATTCGCTCTGCCCTGAACATTATTGCTGCTCTTTTTCCACTGTGGCTGAATCATAAAGGGCCATGGCATTTTCAGCATATCAGTGGGCAGGATGAGTCGAGGCCAGAGACGATATATAGGTCTGCTTCTGCTGTCAGATAATTCCCCCAATAGTTCCACCCAAACATCGGGTTGTTTACAGCTGACAAATGCACATTGGTACTGACTATCATCAGGATTGCTTCCCTAATGTGCTCTGCTCTCACAGCGGCAGAAGCTAGACCACAATTTCACCTCAAATCTAATATTCTGTATTAGTGCTCTGACAGGATCGTGAAAGAAAAGCAATATGGGATACTTATAATACTACATCTCCCCAAGCGTGCCATTAAAACGATTGTAAAATGCAAGAAATATGTTTTATTATAAGGAGCTGAGCGCATTCACCAGCATTCCGTTTAATTCAGCCAACATCTTAAAAGAGAGAAACAACCATTAAGCAGATTCATCTTGAATTCTAAATAAATAATTCCACATAAATAAGAGAAATTTTAGAGTGAGAAAAAAGGTTTCAACAAAGAAAAATCGGTTCTTTCAGCAGCAAGACAGGCTATATTCTCACATGGACTCGGAGTCTGCCAGGGTGGATTAAATATGCAACATTTGGCTTCCTTCAGGAACGCATCCAAGTTCACTCCTCGCTCTCTGACGTCTGTCGCAAACTTTCAATCTTTTCATGCCGGTCCCCTGAGGATGTTAGGGCGAAAGAGACACACATAAGGGTCATTTACCAGCTCTCTAAGCGCTACTTACATATGGCCGCTAAGACTGCATCACTGATAAAATACAGTGAGAAAATCATTTGCCTGAACTGAAAAAGAAAAATGAGGGAAATTCGAAGCTTTGGATGAAAGCTGTGCTTGGGTAATCAAAGGCTTTCCAAAGTCTGTTAAGACGAATGGATGCACAGTTCCTGCGAACAAATACACACATTTCTCTGCTACACAGTATGTAAAAAGTAGTATGTCAAATCAGCAGGATGCCCAAATATTCAGTATTCATCATATAAAGCAAAAAAATACTAAATGGATTGCTGCATCCATTGAGATTCTGAAGATAATTTAAAAAACACTTATTAATTATAAAAACACTTATTTAATTTATTTATCATAATTTTTTTTATTTATTATAAATAAATAATAGTAGCAGCAGTAGTAGTAATAATAATAATATTAATAATAAATCATTAATAATAAAGGACTGCTTTTAAAATTCTATATACTGTTTAAATAAATTAATAAAACAAAATAAAACATGAAAATTAAAAGTGAATTTAGGCATCACAACATTATACAGTATTTCAAATGGATATTCATATTTTGGGATTTGCTAAAGACTACATTTAAAGGGTTAGTTCACCCAAAAATGTGGGTTCGTTCCTTCGTTCATCTTCGGAACACAATTTAAGATATTTTTGATGAAATATGAGGCCACACGCTCGCGTCATGGTACTGTCGTGAACGTGCGTCCAAAGTGAATTTTTGTTTTCTTTGCACAAAAAAGTACTCTCGTAGCTTCGTAACTTTACAGTTGAAACACTGATGTTACACAGACTACTTTGTCGATCATCTTGGTACTTTTCTGGACCTTGAACGTGGTAGTTACCTTGCCGTCTATGGGAGGGTCAGAGAGCCCTCAGATTTCATCAAAAATATCTTACAGAAGGTTTTTAATGAAGGTCTTATAGGTTTGGAACAACACGAGGGTGAGTAATTAATGACTCACTTAATGAATTTTCATTTTTGGGTGAACTAACTCTTTAACAGTATTACTAAATTATCAGCGTTTTTAAAGAATAACTTTAAGTTTGAAGTGAGTTTTAAGTGAAGCAATGTAAAATAAATGTAAATGTAAAAATAAAAAGCAACTGTACAATTATCTATTCAATACTGACTATTAAAATTAATTTGAATTGACTAATTTTTATAACTGGATGATAATAATGGTACTATGCATTCTTTGTTTGTTACTGATCAAAGAACAGGCAATGCCAACATTTCAGACACAATATGTTCAGGAATGTATTCACACACATCTGCATACTGTACCTAAATAACATGCATCCTCGACAGTCAAGAAGAAAGTTCTTCAAACTCAATGCATACTTTGAAAGTAGAAGAATTTGCATTACTTAGCTGTGGAAGGCAGACAGGAAGACGTTTGAACTTCATCAAGAAATGCATTAATTTGCTTTGTTTCCTCAACCACACCTCCAGACATTTCCAATTTCCCAATCAGCCACTGTTTGCCTGAATCAGAATTGTAACTGGCACTTATTTAAAACTGAACTATTGTCCTCAGTATTGGCTTTTCTCCATGGCGGAAATAGGATTCCAAAATCTCAGAGCCACAATGAGAGCAGTCACTTTGGTTTGCTTCCGGAAACCAAATTTATTGTTCATGCATGCGTGCCGTTTTCTGCCTGAAGGTCTTTTCGTTGCCAGGTCTTCACAACATTTCCTGCACATCATGCTCGTTGCCTCAGTAAGTATAGCGAGCTGTGGACATTACGTGATAATATTACTAATATTTATTTCATTAATTACACATTCAGAGTGTACAAGAAGTCATTTGTTGTACGCCATATACTCCGCAACTTGATAATGAACCTACAACTGTTAATCAAAAGAGAGAATGCATAAAGAGAGTTAGCAATTCACAAGTGTGAAGCAAAAAAAGTGAGTTATTAGTCATTACTCCTTACATAAATCACAAAGGCACACGGATACTTATCAAATGGGCACTCAGAGGAGCCCTCAAATCTGTTCTGAGAGAATTATATTAATGACATGCATTAGTTAGGACAGACTTGCAAACCACTGCCACTTGAATGGTGTTCCTGACATTTAAGGATAACATTCAGTGCTATAGACTATTGGCTGCTTCTGCATTCATTCTGCATGTATTAATTCCCTCTTGCTGAGTATAGACCCTGCTGTGATGATGATTAGGACCACAAACAGTAGGGACACTACATAAAATCTAATCTAAAACATAAGTCAATCACAGATCCCTTCTAAATTAAGGCTGATATTATGCCTGAACTACTCTCTTGACATTTCATTCGAAGTGGATGAGTGGATGCTTTTAAAACACACTAAATTTCATGGCTCTATGAAGCTAATAAGACCTGAAGGGAGCATGACATATCTCTTGAATAAAAGTACCTCTGCTCATCTTTCACAGCACTTCACAATCTCACTTTGGAAGCGGGTGGCTAACATGGAGAAAAGTTTTTTCTGATGACCTGTCAATATAAGAAAAAAGGAAAACTTTAGAGAAGTAGCTGTCAAGACGGACTTAGCTGAGATCGACAGGCCTGATAATAACATCAAGAGTTTGTTGTTAAATGTCTTTTGATCGCTCAAAAGATCGAAACAGGATGAAAGTGCAGTTCGATGGCAACAAGTTGTGAGCAGACTAGAATTTTATTATTGAAAAAGGTATCACACAGCATGACAATGTCTCTGCTTAGGCTGTGAACCCTTCAGAACTGAACTGATCTGAATGCTGTTTAAAGTCAAAATGAAATGAAAATTTATATTTTCTAATTGCATGTTATGGATTAGATTGTATCCGTTTCATCCATACGTTTCACTTTAAATTAAATGTAACTTAATTTTTTATCAAATTGTCATAACTCGTAAAGGCTGTGACACACCAAGCCAATGCAACAAATCTGACTGTGTTGTCATCTTGCATCTTGTGCATCTGGGCTAGTGCATCTTTAAAAATGTACCATAGTTTAAAAAAACCTGTTATGTAAGGGATAATGTACATCCAGCCGGTTATCGCAGAATAACCCCTGACAGGGTGATCAGGACCCCGATGCGAAGCACAAGCAAATAATTAGACACGAAATATTGAATAGTTGAAATATTTGAATGCAAAGCTTCCGTGAACACAGCAGCTGCGAGCAAGCGGCAAGTTCAAACTAGAAGGACATTTAAGGGAAACGGTAGAGTCATACCACTTATTACACAACATTTCATAAATAATTATGGCGATAAAAGATTTAATGAAAATTAATATTTTCTAATTGCATGTTATGGATTAGATTGTATCCGTTTCATCCATACGTTTCACTTTAAATTAAATGTAACTTAATTTTTTATCAAATTGTCATAACTCGTAAAGGCTGTGACACACCAAGCCAATGCAACAAATCTGACTGTGTTGTCATCTTGCATCTTGTGCATCTGGGCTAAAAATTTGAGCTTGAACACAACATAGATAAATATACATAGATGCTAATTGGCAGCGAGTGTGTTTGGGACTCGGTCCGACACTGTGAACAAAAGCGTTTTTCAAATATTGCTTAGTGCATCTTTAAAAATGTACCATAGTTTAAAAAAACCTGTTATGTAAGGGATAATGTACATCCAGCCGGTTATCGCAGAATAACCCCTGACAGGGTGATCAGGACCCCGATGCGAAGCACAAGCAAATAATTAGACACGAAATATTGAATAGTTGAAATATTTGAATGCAAAGCTTCCGTGAACACAGCAGCTGCGAGCAAGCGGCAAGTTCAAACTAGAAGGACATTTAAGGGAAACGGTAGAGTCATACCACTTATTACACAACATTTCATAAATAATTATGGCGATAAAAGATTTAAGACGAAATAATCTTATAATCCATAACAGCGTATAAAACAATCGTCGCATAATGGTAGCAGCTGCATTTGTATGAAACGAGAGAGCGAGTCCGCAATACCAGGATGACATTAAATAACTGTACACAATTTTGAATCGAGTTTTAATATTTTATTAGCTAAACAAACGCAAAGCTTCCACGAAGAGAAAATGTTCCTAGCAAGAGTATAGCACTGACTTCATTTACCCGGATGAGCCTGTGTTATCAGCTTTTACCGGTTGTTATCGAGGGATAAAATACCACGGAATGTAACGACTGACCAATCAGAATCAAGTATTCCACAGAGCGGTGTAATCAATTCAGTTAATACATGTAAAAACACACACCAAGACATTCTCACCAGTGAAAGGTTATCCCATTTCTTTGTGAATTTAAATTTGTGGCATCATGGAAAACGCATTGATTTTTGTGATTGACGACACTGTGTATACAGTGGCATCTGTGTAAACATATCTATGGAAAACACCATGAAGACTACAGCCAACGGCCAACTAGAATGTACGTTTGCATCTGCGTGAGAGGAAACAACTGTCTATATAAACAGATGGCAATAGTCTATATTCGTCACGAAAAACCAAAACTGCAGACATACAAACCCTAAACAAAGCAGTGCTTGCTTATTTTGAATATGAACCATATTGATCACTTTTATCAATTTAGATGGTCATGTTGTTATGAGAATACATGCATGTTGGTATGTTCAGGTAAGATGACGTAAAATTAGAACATTTTGCTCTGGGTGCCCTCTTCGTCATTTGCTCGCTTTCATCACTTTTCTTCTTGTGCACTGGTTTGCTAATCAGAACAGCCAATCAGAGTGATCAGTCATATGCCTGATACTGATTCAACATGCTCAAAAAGCCATCAACGGGGTCCGACTAGTGCAGATGACACGGAACACTACGCAAAAACCATCGGCTTGGTGTGTCACAGCCTTTAGTCCCCGCCCTACTTTTTTTTTCCTTTTAAATACTTCATAATACAGAAGAAAAGACCTCTTGCAACTTCAGTTCCATTGTGACTTTAAATTAAATTTCAATTTCTGAATTTAACTTCAATTTGAACTAAGGTACAAAACAGCATAAAGAATTGTAATTCAGATTTAAGAAAGTAAAATTAAATGGAATGAAATTCAAAAAGAACCTTGGGTGGTGTGTAAGTGTATTTTTTTATAATAATAATAATAATAATGTTTAATAATAATTTAAGTATATTCATATTCAATGTTTAAAATGCTGTTATCTATATATTACAATATATTTATACTAATTGTATTATATAGGCTATTTAATTAACTTTTTTTTACACTTCATGGACCATGGAGGAAAAATATCTAGCCTAAGCATATAACTGTAAATTATGAATCTGAATTACTGACATAATTTAGTAATTATGTTATCATACGACTTTCAAAATTCATGAAATATTAACTTGATACATATATTTTTAAAGCTATTAAATTGGCCCTTTGCTCTCTCAGACCCCAAACAAAACATGAGCTAAATTCAGATTTTTGCTCAACTTTGGTTTCTGTGCAGATTATGTAAAATTATTTTACTGTCTCCAGTAAAATTAATAAATAAATATCAAATCATAAAACTCTGTCTTAAGTATTAAAGTAGATTATACTGTCCTTTTAGAGCAGGTTAGTAAGTTGAGAGAAAAAAACATGCATTGGCATTTCTTTGCTCATCATAAATGCCTAGTTTGTCTCCATCTCCCATGGCTTTCAATCCCAAGCCAAATCCTAAAACTGCCTCTCACTGATAAGCAGAACAGAGCGCAAGTATTCACACCGCCAAGGTGATTTCTTGCCATCCATGGATTCCTGCACTCCCTGCATTACTTTAGATATGCATTTGACAATCACATTTTCAGACAGTGAGTACTGGTGTGTTTATCTTTTTAACTGTCAGGTGTAAACAGCACTTTTATCTTTCAAAACTGCTAGCTTAAACTGTCTCCTGACTCAAGCGAAGGAATAACTTCTATGGGAACAGAACAACATCTGTGGGAAAGACTTAAAGGAGTAGTTCACTTCCAGAATAAAATTTCCTGATAATTTACTCACACCCATGTCATCCAAGATGTTCATGTCTTTCTTTCTTTTTGAGGAAAACATTGTAGGATTTTTCTCCATATAATGGACTTCAATGGTGGCCAACGGACTGAGGGTCCAAATTGCAGTTTCAATGCAGCTTCAAAGAGCTCCACACGGTCCCAGCCAAGGAATAAGGGTCTTATCTAGTGAAACTAGGGCTGGGCGATGTAGCTAAAAAATGTATCAGCGATACATTTTGACTTGTCTTCCGAGGCCACAATGAGCAAAATAATGCAGCACATTTAAATCGTCAACGCAAGGAAATAAATGTCAATAAAAAAACCTGCATTACGTCTAAATTAACTCAAATAAATCACATATAATTTAGTAAATTGCATAAACAATTATGAACAAAACAGCATCACTTATTCATGCACTGCTTAATACAAAGAGCCGAATCGCCCATCACGCAGATTGCATTTAAAAACATAAGAGACGCAGTAAAAAGGAATAAACCTCCACAAATCCGCGACGTGTTTTCTAAAAGTTTAAACTGTTTTAACTTTGCATGGCTAGATCTTGTGTGACGCGAGTGCAGCAGTCATATTTGTCCATCTAAAAATGCACTGAATATGCGTTCTGTGTGAATGGCTTGGTTTCGGGTTTTCACCTAATCAAGATCTTCTCTGCATTGAGCTTCTATATTTCTCTAATATTTTGAATGCATAACACAACAGCGGTGCATCTCGTGGACTAGACTAACAAAACATTAAAATACAACATCACTCACATCATCACCGCATCTCGTGCTCCACTGATGACGCTCCCTGACACACTCCTAACATTCAAATGCAAATGTTTATTTTTAAATTCGACTAATATTCTTTTTTTTTTAACTCACAATCTCCTCATTACAGGCAGGCACTGCACTCAATTCAGCATGTGTTCGTGTTTGTGTGTGCTGTCTGTGTCACTCTTAGTACATGCCTATATCTTGCGCTATATCGAAAAATTTTATATCGTTATCGAAGAAGGTGTACCGTCGATAAATATCGATACCGTTTTATTGCCCAGGCCTAAGTGAAACGATTGGTCATTTTCTAAAAAAAAAAAAAAATGTATATATTTTTTTAACTACAAATGTTCATCTTGCACTAGCTCAACTTCACGCATTACGTAATCACTTTGCTGGAAGTACCGACCCAGTGTTTACAAAGCAAACGTGCAAAGTCAAATGCCCTTTACAAAAAAAAAAAAAAGGTAAAACATAGATGTAAGACGATTTTAAAGTTGGAGGAGAAAATGAGATGGAGTTTTTCGCCCTACCCTATACCTTTTTGAACTGGAGTACACGGACAAAGAGCTAACTGCGCGTGACCTTTCCAACGCGCATCATGGAGCTATAGTGCAAGACGAGCATTTGCGGTTAAAAAGTACATACATTTACATTTAAGAAAATGAGACCCCTATTGCTCGGCTGGGATTGTGTAGAGCCCTTTGAAGCTGCAATTTGGACCTTCAACCCGTTGGTCATCATTTAAGTTTATTATATGGATAAAAATCCCCAAGAGGGTCTAGCTGCTGCCTCGCACTTGCACTCTCAGACTTGCATTCTCAGACTTGCACTCTCAGACACTTGTGCTTCCGCTAGCGACGTCACTTGCAGTCTTTTATTTTGTTCTATTTATTGATTACTTTTTGTTTGAATCGCTCAACATTTTACAACAGTAGCCAGGTGGTGAAGACAAGAAAAAAGAAACTAAATTACAATGCCACTTGCACTCTCCGATACCCGCGACGTCACTTGCAATCGACACAAATGGTGCGTGTTGCCAATGGAGACAAGACGCTGTGGTGATTAAATGATTCAAACTAATTTAGTACTATAACATACAGGGGCCTGCAAGAAAAAGACAAGACCCGCAAATCCGTCGCCACAGAACAGCAGAATATGAACGCAATGCACAAAGTCTCTCGTTAAGCGTTTTCCTCCTGTAGAAAAACATAAACACTTAGCATGGCATAATTTATTAAGATACATTAAGTTCAATTAAAAGATCAAATTCGATATATAGTTATTATTTAATGTACTACAAGGCAAACAGATGGCTATGAACACAATGCGCAAACTTTCACTTGTCCTCGCATACAGCAAAACGCTTAATGTTGTATAATAACGGACTATGATAAAGACAATACAGTAGCCGATATGTCTTGTTGTTGACTCAACGTATATAGAGAACAGCAATTATGAACGTGCATTTTCAAATGCATTAAGTGATTTTAAAAGGATCAACTCCGTACAGGCAAGCAGACGAGCCCAGAATGCAATGCGTTAAATTGCACATTAAACATTTTCCTCCTATAGAAAATCATTATAAATAAAACACGTAATGTAGCTTAATGGACAAAGACAATGATATAAAAGAGCTGTAGACAGTTTATTCTATATGGAAAAAACACTTAACACGAAACTGTGCGTGTTGCATTTATTCTGGGCTCACCTGCTTGCCTGTACATATTAGTTATGTATATTAATAATGTAGAGGAGCATACTGAGTTTGGCCTTTTTATGCAACATCATGCCACGTTTTGCGGTATGGGAGGAAAATACTATATACATATTCATTATATTAATAAATTGTATATTTAATTAAATATTTTAATAGCATCTTAATACATTACGCCATGTTAAGTGTTTATGTTTTTCTACAGGAGGAAAACGCTTAACGAGAGACTTTGTGCATTGCATTCATATTCTGCAGTTCTGTGGCGACGGATTTATGGGGCTTGTCTTTTTCTTGCAGGACCCTGTATGTTACAGTACTAAATTAGTTTTAATCGTTTAATCACCACAGCTTCTTGTCTCCATTGGCAACACGCACTATTTGTGTCAATTGCAAGTGACGTCGCCGGTAGAGGAGAGTGCAAGTGGCGATTGCAAGTGGCATTGTAATTTAGTTTCTTTTTTCTCGTCTTCACCACCTGGCTACTGTTGTAAGATATTGAAAAACTCAAACAAAAAGTAATAAAAAAATTGAACAAAATAAAAAATAAAGCCTGCAAGTGACGTCGCTAGTGGAAGCGCAAGTGTCTGAGAATGCAAGTCTGAGAGTGCAAGTGCGAGGCTGCAGCCAGACCCTTCTCAAAAATCCTGGAATGTTCTCCTCAAAAATTGTATTTGCGACTGAAGGCAGAAGGGGTGAGTAAATTATCAGGAAATTGCTTTTCTGGAAGTGAACTAATCCTTTAACAAAACACCTGCTGGTTATTTAACTTTTCGCAGTATATCTCATCAACTAACAAAACATCTTTGATGCACATTGGCTTTGACGGCTTTGTTTTTAGTTGTGCCTCACATCAAAACTGCAGTGGCCTTTGACTGATCATTTCTTCTGCCTGCAGGTACACACAAAAGATACGTTCTCTCTTAAAGTTTTATTCTGCACATCATAAATAATACAGCAGGACAGCTCTGATATCCTGACATAGCTTATACATCTTCATAAGACCTTAAAACAAGATATTCCTTACAGGGGAAAAAAATATGAAAATAGTACAACATATTTGAAGTCAGATCAGGGCTCAACAGAATTTGTTTCTACTGTCCCAGTTGGGACTGGTTGGGCAATCTGCACTTGCCAGGTTTTCATTTGGCAGGAAAATCTATTCTATTCTATTGTTTTTTTCTACATTATTTATATTATTTTTTCTTATATATTTTTTTTCATGTTCTCATATAAATCTTACAAAGACAATTTTTTTGTTAAATGTTAGATTTTCATCATAAATAATTACTAGTTTTAATCTGCAAAGACTTACATTTTATTTTTTATTCTATATTTATTAAAAATTCTTCTATTTTTTTCTTTCCTTTTGTAAGGAGAATTTTTTTGTTACATTTTGTCACAATAATACCAGATTTTAATTTGCAATAATCAATTATTTTTATTCTATATTTATAAAAAAAAATTATTTTCATAAGAATCTTAGCGAGATAAATGTGTTTATTAAATGTTACATTTTTGTAACAAAAAATTACATTTTAATTTGAAATAATTAATTTTATTCCATATTTATCATTTTTATTGTATTTTTTCCTTTCCATTAGACTCTTAGGAGGCTACATTTTCTGTCACATAAATTACTAGGTTTTAATTAGCAATAACTAAAAAAAATGCAATTTTATTATTTTTTTATCTCTTTTTTCCTGGAATAGAGCTATAATTTAATTTAACAATTTAAATTTAGCTATAACTTAACCATGATGACTAAGAATACTTAAAGGGTTTGCAATTCCTTAATGAAGACTATCATAACAATTCTTGCCATTTTTAACCAAACCTCATGTCGGTCAGCTAGACAAAATTCACAACAACAACAACAACGTTCAATGCATCACACAAAAACAAGACTGACAAATTTAAGTTGTAAAGATAATGCAAAACTGGCCCAATAGAGCAGGTGACGGTTTTGACCCGAAACTCCCTCATGTGCTTTAGACCAGCGGGCCCTTGCTGTTGAACTCGGCAGGTGCTAGTACTAAAAGTAGGTCAGTACCCCAAGACATTAGCAACCACAAGTGTCTTCAAACAGCGAGGTGTATCTTCTGTGCACATCAATAATTTCATGAACAGTTATGTCTGAGATTCTTCAGCATATGTTATGAATTTGGAAGAATCCACCTTTTCCCTGCAAATCGAGGCACTTTCAGAAGTGGCAAATGCCTCAGTGGCAAAACTTAGACAAAATAACAGCCACTGATAATATTTCTTATCAGACACATAGCACATTTTGCCTGTGGTTCAGGTGTTAGCTAGACACATTAGGTTAGTGGGATCCACAGGCTTTTTACTGTAGAAACAGATGAGGTGCTCAGTCCAACAACCTGAATTGCATTTGCGTGCCTGGCATGAAGGCAATCTTACATCAGCTGCAAACACACAATTCATGTAACACAGTCGGGCGGTTGTAAGTTTGATTTATGACCTTAATATCCACAAATGTCCATAGTAAACCGTCTTTATAGGCATTGATCAGTACATTAAAGCAGTTCTATCTGCACTGGTGCTCTGTATAAAACATGTAACGTTACTCATTTGCCTGAGCTACATCTTCTTCCAACAATACTTCAGATTTTCACATCTACTCCAGATTGTTGTGCTTCACACTCTTGCACATCACTCTGTTCAATGAATTATTTACAGTGACGAGACCAGAAACTCTGGAGGTGGCAGTTTATTCACTGTAAAACACTTATGATGCCCAAAAAAATGTTGTCAAGACAAGCAGCTCACTTAGTTTTCGAGACACAATCAATCAAACCTCCAATGCACAAAAATGCTGTCTAGACAGGCAGCTTTTTTGAATCAACCAATCACCTATGATGCCCAGAATGTTGCCTAGGTAGGCAGCTAATCCATTCATTCTGTCTACTAGACAACTAAGTTTAAAATACCATGCATGCGTCACATATTTAGATATTTAATTAATACAACTGTCAAATGAAGTTGTAAACATCTATTTAAAAGCACTCCTCGTAACTTGACGGAGTACATACAGCAAAGCTGTTACATGAAAAGGGAAGTGTCATTTGTGGCAGCTCATTTAAAATAGGATTATACCCTTGTCACTAGTAACAGTTTATTTTCAGCATGTGCATTTCCATCTGTAAAAGATAAGAATAAATAAAAATAAAAACCTTTTTAGAACGCTGCTTTTCTCAATCAAACAAACAGTAACAGAAATTAACCTAAGCTGAAAAACTTCCTTTTGGTAAATGTAGAGAAATGCTTACCAAGCGACCAAAGCAGGATATATCGGGCAACACTGTATCCGTTTTGAGAGTTTTTGGAAGGCATAGTAGAAGAGGCGCGGGTAGCGCACGCTGCCAGCTCGCTGTAAATGTGCTGTAGCCGAGGGTTTGCACTGATCCTGTATCCAACACTCACTGCTGTGCGAGCCGATCATTACCCAGCTTTGTTTAGCGAGGACATTTCCTGTTGAACGCGCGTCTCAGTGTGTCCCTCTAGTGGCCACACCGCTAACTACTACAAAAGGGGCAGTGCTTGGCACCAACATAACAAGCGTGATTAAAATGTTTTTTAAAGGGATAGTTCACAAAATATGACAATTCTGTCAGACATAACGGCAGAACAGCTTCATTCACTTTAATTTAAATATGGCAAAAGATGCCAGGACGCGTAAACTATCAGCTTCAGTCATGAAATAAACTCTTTAAAATGTTACCTGAATCCCACTTTCGATCACAAACCCAAAAAATTACATAAAAAACGCAATTTTACCGAAATACTGAATGGTATATTGTTATATAATCTTTATATTAATTAAGTTTTAATACGACAAACTGTCGCGACTATCACCCTAATTAGCCTACATTTATGAAGTCTTTTCTTCGCCTGAAATATGCGAACTGACACTGAAATATTGAACTGGTCTATTTAAAAACAATGTTATAATGTAGAATTAAAAAAAGTAAACATTTGACCCTCCGAACCACATTAAAATCCTCGTCAAAAGTAACGATTCTGTTGTTAGATTTGTGAGAACGGACACTGAAATATTAAACTAATATATTTGAAAACAAATGTGATGTCGAATTTTAAAAAGTAAACATTTGCACGACCAAACCACTATCACTAATAAATCCGTCTAGATAATGAAAAAATGACTAGAAATCAGATTTGTTCCACGTAAGATATTGAACTGGTCGATTTGAAAATATGTAGAATTTTTAAAAAAAGTAAACATTTGTCTCGCCGAACAAATAATAAATCTCTCGACGCCATTAAAATAACGACTGGAGATCATATATTTGTGCTTTTAATCCTTATAGCGTAATCTCGTACGGTTACCACAGCAACCCATCCGACGCTCCGAGCTCTGAGTAAACTGCGCCGAAAGCTCTGGAAGTGTCATCGATCACACTGCGCGGGCTGGACCGAGCAGGGCCGCCTCTGCTGCGGTTGGAAGTTTCAGGAAAATTCGCGATATAAATGGGTCGCGAGTAGCCTACTAAAATTACCGACAGTGACCGGACAGACCTGAACGCTAAAATGACTAGAAATCAGATTTGTTCCACGTAAGATATTGAACTGGTCGATTTGAAAATATGTAGAATTTTTTAAAAAAAGTAAACATTTGTCTCGCCGAACAAATAATAAATCTCTCGACGCCATTAAAATAACGACTGGAGATCATATATTTGTGCTTTTAATCCTTATAGCGTAATCTCGTACGGTTACCACAGCAACCCATCCGACGCTCCGAGCTCTGAGTAAACTGCGCCGAAAGCTCTGGAAGTGTCATCGATCACACTGCGCGGGCTGGACCGAGCAGGGCCGCCTCTGCTGCGGTTGGAAGTTTCAGGAAAATTCGCGATATAAATGGGTCGCGAGTAGCCTACTAAAATTACCGACAGTGACCGGACAGACACGGACAGGCGGGTTTGTTGGTTTGTTTTTCTGACCTGAACGCACCGCTCGGCGTCCGGAGGAGAGTCCAGGGTGGCTGTCGTGGGCTTTGATGTGGGATTGCTGTATTGCTGTATTGCTGTGGTCAAAGGCGGAGGAATCGAGACCGTGTCCAATGAATTTACAGGCAGATGCACGCCGTAAGTGGATGCTGTGTTTGCTAATTGTATAATGAGATAAAACCTTCATTGCATGTATCTTCAGTGTATCAGATGAATATTGATACTCTACGTGTGAATATCCACCTAAACTGAAAGTCAAGTATAAGTATACACTTGTCAATGTAATTCCAAAACATCTGAAACATGTTCATGTGAGCTCAAATCTGTCATTTGAATCCCTCAAAAGCTTAATATGCCTGAACACTTTCTTTTAGAGCTTTTATCATTTAATGCAAAGAACAGGACCATTGGTAATGCTGCAAAAAGACAGGTAGGCTTTCCTGTTCTCATCTGTGATGATTATGAATGAAGCAAAAGTGTGCTTAGTTCGGTGTTATATTACCATTCATATGTTTTTACCTGTTCTGGATGATAACCAATACTGCAAGCACAGTCTCTCATTTTAAGAGACTACATGGCAGATTGTTTTAGGATCATTCCGTGCAAGCAGAGAAGGCTAGTTTACCATATGACCTGGTACCACTAAATGATGGGAAGGTTGGAGTCAAGGTAAACACTGTGTTCATTAGTCCCATTTATGTATCATTTAAGGTGTAGATGGGTTTGTTTCTTCATCACAAAGAAATCTCCTCTGCAGTGAATGGGTGCTGTCAGATTGACAGTCCAAACAGCTGATAAAATCGTCACAATAATCCTCTAGTAATTGAAACCACTTCAGTCCATCAATAAATATCTTGTAAAGTGAAAAGATGTCAAATATGAGTAAGTAAAATATGAGTCCTCTATCCATAATGATGCTTTCTCCAGGGGGGAAAAAATCAGTTTGAATCATGAGAGAAATATGCACAGATCAAGAAAACAGTTTAAACCAGTTCGAAATGGTGGATTTTGATGTGAGAGGACAACAAGGGGATGGGATTTTTCACTGGAGGAGGCATTGTTGTGAATTATGGACTCATATTTCGACCAGAAGCTAAGGTTTAAAGTTAAAATGCCTTGATTGATTTGTTTCTTCCAAACGCGCAGATTTTCACTTCACAAGGCATTAATTGATCGTTTTCAGTCACGTGACCGGCTCGAAGACCTGGCGGGCAAAACATCCATAGAACTGCAGCACAAGCCTGTCGATTTTCTATCTGTTCCAATCCAAAAAATATTTAGATCAAAAGAATAAAACAAAGATATGTGAACAAAATGCAAATACTGGCCATTAGCAGTCCATATAAAATAAATCACCCACCGCAATATTTCAATCACTAAAAACAGCGGGACATTCTAAAACGTTTAATGTGAAAACACTTAAAGGTGCCTTTAAAATGGGGATATTAAAAGATCAAATTCAGTACACACCTTATTACTGATGCGTGCTTTATACAGGCAAGCAAATAAGCCCAGAATATGAACATAATGCGCTAAATGGTTAAGCGTCTTATTTATAATTGTTTTCTATGGGAAAACATTTAATATTAAACTTTGCGCATTGTGTTTATATTCTGGGTTCATCTGCTTGCCTGTACAAAGTATGCATCCTGAATAAGGTGTACAGTATACTGAATTTGGCTTTTAAATATCACTGTCTGTCTTACTACATTACTACTTAATGCAAACCTCGTAAAAATAACTGGCGGTCAGTGGAGGAAAGCCTTGTTTCGCCCTCCACGTGGGCGTTCCTGTAAGGGTGTGGCATCACATGAAAACTATCAATCGATGGACTGGAGTCGTGTGGATTACTGTAATGTTTTTATCAGCTGTTTGGACTCTCATTCTGACGACACATATTTCCTGCAGAGGATCCACTGGAGGGAAATTATGTACATTTCTCCATATCTGTTCTGATGAAGAAATAAACTCATCTACACGTTGAGGGTGAATACATTTTCAGCACATTCGGCAAATTTTCATTTTTGAGTGAACTATCCTTATAAGTATTTGGGACATACTGTATATGTGCCATGTGGTTATTTTTGGAAGACAGAATAAAATTTTGACTTTCAATGTCTTGACGGACTACAAACACCACGGGAGACAGCAAGTGACATAAAAATCCAGGGCAAGGCACAGAGAGCATGAAACTAAAACAAGAAAGAGTTGATTTGTAAGGAGAACAATCACATTTATTTTCTAAAACCAAAATAAACTGAACACCTCAAAATTACAAAACAAAACAAACAAACAAAAAACAATATCTTTTAAAAAGGTCTCTAGTATAATGGATAAATAAAATAATGTTAAGTCAAATTAAAACTCCAAAGCCTTCTTGCAGTGGATGTGCTGGTTTGGGCCTCATTGCCGGCTGCAGTCATGTCCTCATCTCATATATAAAACACCTCTGATTCACAAATACTTGCTAAGGAACTCACATTCACATAAAGTAGCCTTGTTGAAATGTTTGGGTGAGTAAGGGCAAAACGCACAAGATGCAGTACTTTCAGTGACCTGTAAAAGGCAGTATCACGTCTTTTGTAGCAGAAATAAACTGCTGCAGAAAAAGCTAGGTCCATGCAAAATGTAATGTGTAACTGCAACACCCATTTCAAATGTAGTGGAGTAAAGAGTACAGATACTCATTCAAAAATGTAGTGAAGTAGAGAGTAAAAGTTGCTAATATCTTTGATACTCAGTACAACTACAAAGTACCCGAAAAGATACTCAAGTACAGTAACTAATTACATTTACTCCAATACTTCACACCTCTGTTTAATGGATACCAGAGGCATGTACCAGAAATAGAGACTTTCAGCTCATTAGAAATTCCCCTAAAATTATTTATATTGATGATAGTGTATTATAGTAATTTTTAGTCTTGTCATGATGATATTTTAGACAAAAGGCCTTGCTTTATCATCATACAGCAGTACATTTTAACCAGGCCTGTTTTAATTTGCACGTAAACCACAAATGTGCAAGACACCAATCCGATGGTTTGTTTGTGTCATTTCTTTGGCCATACAAATGATTTTGTCATGCATAGATCCCCTCATTCTTCACTGATTCAGAAAGGAAGTCTGTGCTGGATGCTGCCAAGATTGCCGGCTTGAACTGCCTGAAGCTAATGAATGACAGCACTGCAGGTATCTTTTTAATTAATAAAACTCACAACAACAGTGACTTTGCCACATCCCAAGCAATCTTGACAGTGTCATTTAGCATTCCATATACAAGGAAGGTCTTCCAGGCTGTGATGAGAATCCAAAGATTGTGGCATTTGTGGACATGGGCCACTCAGCTCTCCAGGTCTCTGTTTGTGCTTTCAACAAAGGTAAACTTAAGGTGAGTCTCAGTCAAAGTCAGACGCTTGTGTAGATCTCCAACTTTGCATTTTCACGCACATCAGTGAATGCTCTGTGCTGAATTTAAGTCCAAGTATAAGATGGATGTAAAGTCCAAGGCTCGAGCTATGTTACGACTGACACAAGAGTGTGAGAAACTCAAGAAACTAATGAGCAGCAACTCCACAGACATTCTCCTCAACATTGAGTGCTTTATAAGCGATAAAGACGTATGTGAGAAACTTGACAGGTATGTGAGTGTTAGACTGTTATTTAGAGCTATGAATTGTTAATGCACAATATATCTATCTGTACCATATCAGTTTTTGGTCGATGCAAGAGAATTTTGGGGGAGAAAAAAGACAAATATATTGACAGTATTTAAAGTGGTGTTTACACAACACCGTTTTCAACTAAAAATGGAAAAACATAAGAATTTTGGCCGTTTATTTACACGACAACAGCATTTTAGGGACCTGAAAACGCAAATCTTTGAAAACACGTAGTGTTACTTTACAAAGTGACATTAGCAACTACTGTCCTGGCATGCATAATTCTGAATTTTTTGTCATTTTTGCAGATGCGTGTGTGAACGGGAATCATTTTAAATATTAAATTAAATACTTTTTTTTTTTTTTTAAGTATAGAATTTTAATATCACCTTTTAATCGGTTTATCAGTTCTATGCATAACATGAAAATATTTATCAGCTTATCATCAGAAATCATTTTTAAATGTAAACATTAGCAAATTTCACAAAGAATATAATTTTTTTCATACTGTACATTATAATGTTGTGATGCTTAAATTCATTTGTAGAATTTTGAACTAATTTTCGGGCTAGAATTTTAATATCTGCTATTTATCGGTTACCAGGCATGAAAATATTTATCATCTTATTGGTATAATTCTCAATATCAGCGCATCCCTACTTTGATAGTACATTCATAAAGCTGCTATTATTTTATAAATAATCAAATATTTATAAATATATTATTGATAAATATAATATTCATCTTATATTGGGAGCCGCCTTTTCCACGCACTGTAAGTAATGCACATCAACACAAGCTTGTATTATTTATTTATTTTTCAGGGATTGTGGTTTCCCCAACCACAAATTATAAAATTTAAGAGTCCCCTGCTTATGTTTTGTAACATGCCTAAAGTCTCATCTTAATTGGATATCTGTCTACACCTATCATATTTACTTGCAGCTAAATGCGCGTCTATATTGTTGACATTGCAGAACTGCAATTGTGCTTCTTAATTTGTGATACTCGGCATAGTTGATCAACAAGCTAAGAAGTCTTAAGTAAATGCCTTCCTTTTCCACACAGGGCCAAATTTGAGGAGTTGTGTGCTCACCTGATTGAGAGAGTGATAGTTCCTCTGATCACGGCTGTAGAACAGGCTCAAGTGCGGCTTCAGGACATCAGTACTGTGGAGATTGTAGGTGGAACCACACGGATCCCTGCTGTAAAGGCCCAGATCAGCAAGTTCTTCAAGAGGGATGTGAGCACTACATTAAATGCTGATGAAGCAGTGGCCAGAGGTTGTGCATTACAGGTAAGTGCATTTTACTCTATGTAACGAACAGCATATTTTTTAAAGCTGAAGGGTGTCAATATTTTCCCCTCTACCAGCTCAATATGCAGCTATAAATAAGCCATTCAAAGGTTGATTGGGAGAATTGCTCTGTTTGTTTTAATATCCCAACTAGCCCTACACATCAACCTGAAAAAAAAAAAAAATTATATATATATATATATAATTTGGTTATGGTAGTAACATAGACATTACACACTTCAGCTTTAAGAAGCAGAAATTCTTAAGAATAAGAAACCTCAAATGGAATATGTTTAGAAAAACATCAAGAATTATGTACACTACCATTCAAAGGTTTAGCTTAACTAAGATTATGCTTACTAAGGATACATGTAATTGATCAAATACACAGTAAAAACAGTACGACTGTGAAATACAATTTAATCTGTTTTCTTTTTTAATATATTTTAAAATATAATTTATTCTAAAGCTGTATTACTAGCAGCCATTACTCCAGTCTTCAGTGTCACATGATCCTTCAGAAATCATTTTAATATGCAGATTTGGTCAAACATTTATCAAGTTGAAAACAGTTGTGCTGCTTTTTGTATTTTTGTGGGAACTGAGATTAATTTTCCTGGTTTTGTTTTTGTTGATTTTTTTAGTTTTACATTTAATTTGACACATATTCATACCTCAAACATAATAATAATAAAAAACACTGCTACATAAGGACTATAATTAGCACACAACATCTTCAAATACATTTTAGGAAAGACTCTAATATATTTTGCAAACCATGTTTTTGTTATGTTATTCAGTTTTAACAAGGGTGAGTTGTATAATATTCCTTTTTTTCCTTTTCTATGCAAGTAAATTACGATAAATGGTTAACAGACCTTAGTTTTACGCGCATTCATACCTCAGACATAATTAAAAAAAATAAGGACTGCTATACAAGGATGTTAACACACGACAGCTTCAAACACATTTTCTGGTTTTGTTTTTGTTGATTTTTTTAGTTTTACATTTAATTTGACACATATTCATACCTCAAACATAATAATAATAAAAAAACACTGCTACATAAGGACTATAATTAGCACACAACATCTTCAAATACATTTTAGGAAAGACTCTAATATATTTTGCAAACCATGTTTTTGTTATAGTTATAGTCAGATGTTATTCAGTTTTAACAAGGGTGAGTTGTATAATATTCCTTTTTTTCCTTTTCTATGCAAGTAAATTACGATAAATGGTTAACAGACCTTAGTTTTACGCGCATTCATACCTCAGACATAATTAAAAAAAAATAAGGACTGCTATACAAGGATGTTAACACACGACAGCTTCAAACACATTTGAGGCGAGAGTTTGCCAAATATGTTGTGAAGCAGGAAAATCTCTTCAAGTAATGCAGCCACGTACTTTAATTTACCTAAAAATCGAAAACTGTTATTCTAAAAACCCATTAGAAATTCCAGCGGGAACGCAAGTGAATTAGCTTTCCAGGGATGCTCTACAAATTGACATCATTACTGAACAGCTATATTCAAGCTTTTAGTAATAAAAGTGATGGGGGTGGGGATAAAAAAAATATAATATATATAATATATACTATTATATACTAATATAATTGTGTAGAAATGTAACTATCAGCTCCCTGGGACTGTCATTTCTAGGACAAGATACAGGAGGCAAATATTCAGCTCTCGGTAGACAAAGAAAACCTTACAAAAGCACAGTGTCCCCCCATGGAAAAAGAGAAGAATCAAACAGATGCACTGAGTGTAAGTGAGCTACAGTACATCTCTCACTTACTGCTTTCTCAATACATTTAACTTTATATGTGCATATCAAATAGGCATATTGATGTGTATCTAGTTTATGTAAAAAAAATTGTTATTCGTGTCACATCTTGTGAAATATCTTAATATGTACTGTATTTCTGTCAGTTTGTCAGACTGCCATACCATTATCCTAACAGACGTTGTCTGTTCTTCACAGATGAATGGAGAAGTAAACAATCACCCCCCTGATGCTAAAAAAGCCAAGATGAAGGTCAAGCATGTTGTTCTGCCCATTGAGGAGACGTTTACCCAGCAGTTACCAAAGGATCGCCTCAGCAATTACATAAAATGAATAGCTCAGTTTAAATGTATTGTATGAATTGCCCTTCCTCTGGAATAAAAATTACGGGGTTTCTATTTACATTTAGTTAAAAGTGGCTGTAAAACATCAGCTCCAGTAGCGCAGATGGATAAGTGCATGCCCTTGCTTTTTGACCAGATCGACCCGGGTTCGATCCTGCTTTTTGCCGAACTTTTTTTTCCTCCCTTTCAAATCTCGTATTAGCAATGGATTCTATTTACACTAAGTGAAAATAGCAGTATTTTTAGCAATATGCTATTTACACTAAGTGCAAATACCTATTTACACTATGTTAAAATAGCAGGATTTCTACTATCAAGTATACTACTTGTTGCAAATAGTGGCAATTATCTGCACTTCAGTATTGTAGTACATTATAAAAAACCAGAACGTTATGCAATAATAACGTTCTGGTTTATTCCAGAGTAAGGGCAATTCATACAATACATTTAAACTGAGCTACTTTAATACCATCTCCGAACTTTCTACCACGACTCTGCTGTTCTTCGGCTGGTTCGTCCTGTATACGTTGATTGACAGATGTCTCGTCCAGTCAGCGGTGAGTAATCCCAAACCAATTGCGCTATCTCAAACTATACCTACCTTTTGCGGTTTGTCTGATTTGTCGTTGTGTTTTCTGACTTGTTATTTTGTTTTCGAATTTGTCATTGTGTTTTCTGACTTGTTATAATGTTTTCTGAATTGTTGTGCTTTCTGAATTGTTATTTTGTTTTTTTAGACCTGCATTTGCGTTTGTAATTTGTTATTTTGTTTTCAGAATTGTGATTTGCTTTGCACTTCTCTGCCACCGTATATATAGATCATGTGAACCTAAACTAAAAATCTAAAACTAAAAATTTCTTATGAATTGAACTAATGTCAGATCGTTATGCCAATAAGGAAATTTATAATTAAATAAGCTATATTAAATCTAAACAAAAGCACTTTTACCAGTGGTCTCAGACTTTTAGACCCCACTGTACATGTAAAAGTTGTTTTACTGATTAAAGCAAAAGAAAAATAGCTGTCTTTTAGTTTGATATTGTTTCAGTAAATGATTATGTCAAATAATGTTTCAAAAGCTGTGATAGATATTTTGTTAGCCATAGAAGTGTGATTTTGGTATCTTGACAATACATGAAGCCATAAACATGAATAAAGACATTCTGGTAGATTTTTGAATATCAAAGTTATTCAAAAAAACATCAGTCATTCTCACCATCTGGCACTCACTTAAATTCCTCTTCTTCTTTCCTGACAGAGCAAAATGATACAGCAAGACTGCCAGGAGAAAGAACATAACGCTAAAAATGCAGTCGAGGAGAATGTTTATTACTACAAACACAAGCTGGAGGGCCCCTATCAGACGTTTATAAATGCTCAAGTAATGTATCTTCCGTGCAGCTTTTCCCAGATAACACAGCATTACCTGTAGAGTGACAAGTAATCTATTTAGCTCACAGGGACTGTTTTCAACATACAGTGATTTATTCATAGCGTTCGTTAATGTTTTCATGTTTCAGAAGCCTGTTCCTGATTGCTGAATCTCTGAACGCCATTTTCAGTTCATGCATAAATTAAATTAACTCTCATTCATTTAAAGGTGACATATCGTGGAAATCTGACTTTTCCAGGTTTTAAGTGCTATAATCAGGTCCCCCGGTGCATCTACCAACCAAGGAAACATGAAAAAGATTAACCCAGTAACTTTGTTTTGCTAAACCTTTTTCTGCAAGGGTCTGAAAAAACGAGCGCGTCTGATTTCGCTCCATTGGTGACATGGCAAAGGGATCTCATAATATTACGGCCCCTTAATCTGCACGTTTCCACCCATGGCACCGTCATTTTGATTTCGCAAGTGACAACGGTGTAATGTCATGGCGAAAGTTTGAGCAAAACATGCTAACTGTTCTGCCTTAGAGTCCCAGCCTCAGAGGAGACAAGAGAGCAGTGGATTTATTGATTTATTTAATGTATATTGCTGCTGCCACACAGATCTAAAATAAACATGCGATTTATTTCCCAGCTGTTTACCTTCACAGACACGTGTAAACTTGTGTGTGAATGAGAACTTAGTTTAGTACTCACATGCTGTGACAAGCGCTTTCTGTCCGTGTGCTTCGGATGTGTGCTCTCAGAAAACCGTATATCAGAAGTTTAAACTAATATGGTTTAAAACGCATGATTTCAGAGCGATAAACATGATAATCAGAACCATAACAGATGTTTTTAGCAGGTCCGAGCTGTAATGGCTCAGCTCTATTCTGGAAAAGGGGGCGGGGAGCAGCAGCTCATTTGCATTTAAAGAGACAGGCCCGAAAAACAGCGTCCATTCAAAATAGGCATTTTCAAAATGATATAATAAATGATCTGTGGAGTATTTTGAGCTGAAAATTCACAGGCACATTCTAGGGACACCAGAGACTTATATTACATATTGTAAAAAGGGGCATAATATGTCTCCTTTAAATCAGTTAGTAGTTCATATGAGCTCTGCAGCTGAATGGACCACAAATCTGAATGCAGCATAAGACAAACACTTGTTTTTACTTCTCTCCAGGACCATCAGGCATTCTCTGAGCTTTTAAATTGCACAGAGAACTGGCTGTACGAAGAGGGAGCGGACCAAGATAAGCAGACGTACATTAACAAGCTGGAAGAAATACATGTGAGTCATTTGTCCTCAGACACATTTGATCATAGGTTAGCCTTTGTGTGCCACGACAAATTGATTTTGTGTTCTCTCAGAGATAAACCGGACTCAGCGATAGGTTTAACATTACGCTCTGTTTGATGTGCGGCCGCAGTTTTGTGTTTTAATTGACTTGCGCTGTCTTGACAGCTTGCGGCATTTGGGATGGCACGTGCTTCCCTTAAAGGCTAAGAGAGTCGTTTGTGTAGCTTTCAAAAGCCCTCTGTTGCACTTTAGGAAGAGCACTAATTGGTTGCTGTGTACTGCACGAATGCATTCATGCTGACAAACAGTGATATATTAAAGCCTTTTGTTTTATTCAACAGAAATTGGGTAAGCCTGTGCAAAACAGATACCAGGAGTCCATATGGAGACCTAAAATGTTTGAGGAGCTGTCAGCCAAAATACAAAGCTACATGACTATTATGGAGGAGTATAAGAATGGAGTAAGAATAAGTTTTCTCTCTCATTATCTTTGTCATATATCACATCTTATTTGGATCAATCATGCTCTGCAAGGCACATTAGAGTGCAGGGAGTTATTTTAAATGGTTTTATACATTATAATGGATCTCATGCAGTTAGGCAGTCATATTTCAGCCACCAGTCTCTTACAACTGACTGTAAATAGTGTCTGCTTTACATGTTTTCATTTAGCAGATGTTTTTATCCAAAGCACCTTGCAAATGAGGAATGCAACAACACAGCAATTCATCCTAAGGAGACTGTAATATCAGAAGTGCTGAAATGCTTTCTTTTAAGTTCCTAAATTGACTAGAAAAGTATACAAATCAATGATTGTGTTTTATATTTAGCAGAGTAGTTTAATAATTTATTGCCAATAAAAAGTATGCAAAATATATTGGGTGATATTAGGCTTTTATCATATTTAATTATACATGCTAATTTACTGTATTTTTACATTTAGATTATTAGAATTACATATAATGCTTACCAGAGTTATTATATTTTTTTACTAAAACTAAAACATTTTAAAAACAAGTGTTACTTAAAATAAAATAAATGTTAACCCCGTAAACCTAATTTATTTTAGCCAGTTGCCAAAGCAGTTTAACTCGGGGTTATAATCATTTACTAAAACGGTTTAAAAACATTGTTCATTGAAATTTAACTGTAAAAAAGTAAGCAGAAATATTAGATAAACTTAAGTTAAACAAAAATGAGAAATGTTCCATTAGCACCTAACTGAAATAAGCTGAAGCACTAAATTGAATAACTGGAAATATACTGTATATATAAACTAAAACTGAAATAAAATTATTTCAACCTAAAACAAAATGACTAAAAACCTATTTCAAAATATTCATTACATTAATATTCAAATATACTACAATAGTATAGAAATATCACTAAAATAACACTGGTTAAACTTGATGTAATAAAATACAACAAAAAATAATATAAACTATATAGACATTTTAAAAAAAAGAATAATAAAAATGACAAAAAAAACAACAAAATTAAATTAACACGTTAACTAAAATGAAAATGGAAAATAATGCTCACTTATTCTTAATCTTAAAGATAATCATAGACAACTGTTAAATGTCATCTTAGCAAATCTCAAAAAGAATATTCATTCTTGTTGCACATTATGACGTTGTGACGCCTGCATTCACTTGCACATTTAAAACTACTGAATTTAGTTTTTAATGTTTTATTAATGCATTTAGACAAAATACAAATACAAAATTGAATTTTAATACACGTTACATTTTAAAATCAGTACATCCCAATCAAAAACCATGGTATACTTTTGTAATGCACTTACAAAAGTATACCATGTTAGACAGTTATACTAGTGTGTATATATAGTATAAATATACTGTTAGTTTTAAAACCAGTTTAAAGGGATAGTTCACCTTCAGTTGCTGGTCCACATTGACTTGCATAGTGGTTTTTTCTATACTATGGAAGTCAATGGGGACCAGCAACTGAAGGTAAACTATCCCTTTAACAATTCTTTGTATGTGTATTTTAATATATTGCAAACTTTGTCTCTCAGAGGAACAGTTACTGTCATATTAACGCCATGGACATGGACAAGGTCAGAGTGCGTGTTGAAGATACACAAGTGTGGATGACAAACATAAAGTATTCTCAGGATAAACGCACACCTGATCAGGAACCTGCCATACACAGCACTCAGATCGAGGAGAAATTACAGGTGAGGAAAGACTAAAAGCAACTAAAAAGCTTTTCACTGGGGGAGACACGTCTAAGAATAACCTTATATGTAATCAGTATTGATTTCTATGTCCGAGCAGCCACAGGGGTGTGGTGTTATCTGTCTTTCTCTGTCATCACACAACTTTAAAACACTTTTAAAAACCTGTTTTTTTTTTGTTTGTTTTTAACTGAGGCATTTCTCACTTTAGTAATACAGTTGTAAATATATTTAAGCATCTGCAAAAGTTAATTATGGATTATTTTCTGTTTAATTTGCAGATTTTCATTTGTATTTAAATGTAAATGTTTTTTATTGATTTTTTTTATTTAATATTAAATTAATCACAAAACAGAACTTTGAAAGTCAATTCAATTAGTGAGCATGTTATTAAACTCACTATTTATTTATAGCACATACTGACAGCTATATCTGTGCAGCTGTCTTTGTGAAATTTGTTAATGCAGAGAATTGATGTTTGTTCCTTTGTGTTGTGCCTGAAACTTTTGCTGCAAGTTTGAAATCACAAAATAAACACCTCTTCAACTTTCTAGTCCACGCTTTTTAAAGAGTCTCTTAAAAGGATAGTTACTCATCCTCATGTTGTTTTGGACCCCACTGATGTCCTCTGTATGGACAAAAACTGTTTTAACATTCTTCAAAATTAGAACGACAATTTTCAGGTTTGCATTGACATGAAGTAAATGGCAGAATTTTTATTTTTGGGTAAACTATTAAAAAAAATGTAACCCTTAAAATGAAAATAAACATTGAAAATGCATGTTTTTAAATCATGAGGTCATATCTAAAGAAAAAAACAACTCTTCACTCCTTTGATATCACTATTATATCATTTATGTGGCCTTGTCCTAGTGTCCTCATCTTAGTGCCCTTTATCTATTTTGAAGTGACTACTCTTCTGCATTGTTGGATATGAATGAATCGATCTTTCTCTGAGGGAGAGATCTGGTCTTTTACATGTTGCTGGGGTAACAATAAGATCCGAGTCCTTCAAAGTGTTGTAGTCCTTGAGACCCGTTCTGTTAACGTGTTTAAATATAGCATGGCGCTGTCTGCAGTCCAAAAGAATGGAGAATATCCATTTTGTTATTGCTTATTTAGAACACTTAGTTTGCATCTAGCTATCTGTTTATTCTTTTTTTGGGTTTTCATGAAATTATATACTAACCTCCTGCCAGGCTCAGACAGACACCAGGAGTCGTTTGTTCCATCTTCGATATCTTTATCATTAAGGATAGATGGAGGGTCAGTCTCATCGATGTGGGCATCCAACTGCAATTAGAGCACATTAGGACTGTTTTAGAAGCCAGATTTTCATCTCGAAAACACCACCTGAGCCATTAGTGGGGAAAACGGAGCTTTATAAAACAACCACACAAGGCTTCATCCAAATTTAC
This sequence comes from Sinocyclocheilus grahami, assembly GCF_001515645.1. NCBI lineage: Eukaryota > Metazoa > Chordata > Actinopteri > Cypriniformes > Cyprinidae > Sinocyclocheilus > Sinocyclocheilus grahami. Next base: position 485,943 of record NW_015505850.1, read on the forward strand.
CTCACTGTTTACATTTTCAGTTTTCTCAGAGTTCAACACATCTGACAGACTGATCTCGTTATCCAGTAGGCCTATGTGATGTGAAGGCATACTTAAAGGGTTAGTTCACCCAAAAATGAAAATTAGGCTGTGTTTTACTCACCCCAGAGGCATCCTAGCAGTGGCGAGCGGTGACTTTTTTAACCGGGTATGCTGAGTGATAAATCTGCATCTGCTAAATGATTTTTTTTTTATTCCCAGTGAATAGGAGTTCAAATTCCCACCTGGTTGACACTAATAACAGACCATGCAAAATACCAAAAGATATTTAAAATATTGCAAAGTAACGTTGCAACCTTGCAAACAATAATAAAATCAGAGAAGGACTTTAACTGTAAGCGACACGAGCACACGCAAAAACAAAGGGAACAATATGATGTTTGTTATTATTAAAATTTTATATAGCCCAAGTTTTTATAAACATTTTTTTTTTTTACCGCTTAGGCAATAACGTTGACAATAACGTATATCTTCAAAAAGTGGACTTTTAAAATTTGCTTTGCTTGAGAAAACAAAAATATACAGTTACAGTGTTTTTTTTTTTCTTTTGATTTAGTCGAGTTGGTTTTGCATCAAACACAATGTGATTTTCGGCAATCGAGATCAGACAGCGACAGCACATTTTTCTGCTTGGGCGAGCACTTCGCGGACAGCTTACCTCGCGCATTAAATCTGCCGCAGACCAGCAAATCACAGAGAAAGCTGCAGAGAATCCGCTCGGCCGGAAAGTAACCGCAACTGAAGCAGAGTTAAAGAAAATTCATTTGGCAAATAAATTATTGTACGTTCTTATTCCTAACTCTTTAATCTTTAAGTTACATTTCAAATGACAAGGGATCAACTTATAATCATGTTTATATGAATTATCCCGTGAACTTATTCTCTCAAATGGCCTGGGTATGCGGAGCATTCTCAGCTTATATGGACGGAACGCCATTGCATCCTAGGTGTATATGACTTTCTTCTTTCAGACGAATCGAGTCGGAGTTATATAAAAAATTGTCCTGGCTATTCCAAGCTCTATCATTGCCCGGATGACGTATGGGATCTATGAGAATCTCATAGGGAACAGCAGGCTGCTTCCAGGAAGATGGTGTGTTGATGCTCCAACTTTCTTCTTGTCCAAATGTACCTGTAGTTTAATTTAGTTTAGTTTAGACTGTCATTCATTTGATTCTCAAACTAATCACTCTGATGAATTGGTTCTTTCTTTTTTTTTGTGAATCAACACATACAACACATATGTCCTATGAAGCTACAAGATAAAAATGTAGATATTATCGTTTCAAGCAGTGTTCGGTAGGACTACTAAAGGTGCGGTCACATTAGCGAACTTTCACGGGTGAAGAATGTCCATTGTCTATTGTCGACAGTGTAACCATGGTCCAACTTAAACTGGTTGCAAAATCTGTGAGGGAAAATCTTTCGCACTATTATTCAAATGACTGGATTTCGCCATCAAAAAGTGGTAAATGTGGCTGTGCATGTCAAATTATTCAATTATTGTTCAGCATTAGCAGTCCCACAGAACAATACTTGAAATAGAACCAATTCATTAGCATTATTCGTTCAAGAGTCGACCCAGATAGCACACGCACGTCTGCAAGATGTCTGTTAAAGATCGCTTCATCTGGAAAGCATCTAGTGTGTACAAACATCTGATAGACATCTTTAAGATGTCCGTTTTACATACATTCTAAATCATAAACGACATTTTCTAAATGTCTATTTGACATCTAATAGGAAACATTCCTTTAGACGTTTTGCAGATGAGCAAACACTCTAAAAAATACGTCTTGCAGATGTAAATGCAGACGTTTCTGTGTGCTATTAGGGGAAATACGCTACTTTTTTGGTTCTGGTTCTTTTTATCCTATTCTAGACTTTTATCAGATGTACCTATAAATTCCCCATGGATACTCCACAACCGTACTGAGCAGTCCATTGGGGAGGTAAGCAGAAAATGCCAATTATCTTCAAGCTTGAGGTGAAGAAATTATGTAAATTATATTAAGGAGATACCTTTTGTTAAAAAAAACAAATATTAAACAAAAAAACTGAAAAAAGCAATAGTAAATAATAAGAAAATTGTATAAATGTTATGTTCTTATGGTGTTTTTGTTTTTTCACTTATTGAACCAACCTAGTGATGCTGCTGATATGCCCACGCCAGAAGTTCACCTCTAGAAATGAATAATATTCATTGTATGAATAAAAGATATTCAAGGCTCAACATAAACATTAAAAAACAAAACATACTTTGAGTCACGTAAATGAAATGAAGACTGGCCTTACTTTCAGGAGGGTTTTGCTCAGGTATCAGGGCGTATTGCTTGACATTGTAAACATAGATGAAGCTGTAAAAAGCATGCTGTCATCCTGCGTTAAGTTTCATAATCTGCTGCTGAAGAGGAGACTTAAAAAGAAGACAGCTTTAATTAGAACATTTGCCTCATTCTGTTGACATTGAATTTATAATCAAACTTGAGGAAAGATAAAAATATATGATACTTGCAGCCTGAAAAGATGTGACAAACTTCCCACCATCCAGAAATGAACATAACCTTTGATAGAGAATAAATATGTTGAGTGAAATCAGAAGCTCTGCATATTATGAACTGATTTTCTTCTTTCTGTGATTTTATTCATCACAAAGACCAGTTTACCCTGAGACCCTGAGGATACAAGCCAAGCAGAAGAGGACATTTCAGGTACAAACGCCCGTGTCTTTAGGAAGATGAGGCTCAGCACACTTTTGTTTTGAACTATCATATACAGTTAAAAAACAAACAACACATTAGGTCCTCTTGCATAGTGCAACACCTCAAAACACAGTCACAAGCACAAATGAACAGAATGAAATCCTTCTCGCTCTTAAAAGGCATAATTCACCCAAAAATTAAAATTTGCATAAAATTTAAATTAAAAAAATAAAACCTCAGGCCTTCCCATATGTGGATTAGTTTGTTTCTTTATCAGAACAGATTTGGAGTAATTTAAGATTACACCACTTGCTCAACAATGGATCCTCTGCAGTGAATGGGTGCCGTCAGAATGAGAGTATCAAACAGATCAGACAGACCACTCCAGTCCATAAATGTAAATATTGTGAAGTGAACAGTTGCTTGTTTGTAAGAAAGGCATTTTAACTTTAAACCATTGTTTTTGGCTCAAATATGAGTCCATAAATCATAATAACACTTCTTCCTGTAAAAAAGTCCATCCCTTGTTGTCATCTCACATCAAAATCCACCAACATATATGTTTAGAACTGTTTTCACTTGTAAAAGGTGTTTGATCTGTGCATATTTCTCTCCTGATTCAGACAAAATGACCTTTTCACTGGAGAAAGCAATATTATGGCTAAAGGACTCATATTTTAGTTGAAATCAGTGGTTTGAAATTAAAAATATATTGATGAATTTGTTACAAACACGAAGCTTTTCACTTCACATGATGTTAACTGAAGTTGTATTGATTACTTGTAGATTATTGTGATGCTTTTATCAGCTGTTTGGACTCTAATTCTGACGGCACCCTTTCACTGCAGAAGACCCATTGTGCAAGTGATGCTCATTTTCTCCTGATCTGTTCATATGAAGAAACAAAATCATCTACATCTTGAATGGTGAGTAAATTTTCATTTTTGGGTGAAGTATTCCTTTAAATGGTTGGTTCACCTAAAAAACGTAAGGTCACATGTCCATATGACGTATGCACTATTTTCCAAGTTTTCATACAATAGATTTCACTGAGAATCAGCAAAATTCATTATTAATTGAAAATTTACAGAAATATTGGTGTACAATGAGTACTGCTGCTCTGTTGAGACTGAGGGGTCTGGAAGCGACACTGTATGCGGCCAGACACCACATTCCAAACAATGAGCTCCCCATCGTAGCTGCCAGTGGCCACGAGATGTGGTGTGCAGTGCGCAATGCACAGGATATCTTCTTTGTGCCCATTCCTCTGTGTGTCAAACATTCCACACATTACCCAATGTCCACCTGCATATTTGTAGAGGAATCAAACTACATGCGTGCTGTATGTTCTGGAAGATGCTAATACCACATCGTCCAGCCAGGAAGGATTTGGTCTCTGATTGAACTGAGTTTCCTCTTTGGAGTCCTGTCAAAAGCACCAAAAAATAAACATAATGTGCGTTAGTTTTAAAAGTAATCCATTGTGCACTATTCTGTTCACGGCCTCTTGAATTCAATTAAACAACTGGCATTAAATTTGGTGCATACTGTAGCTTAATCTGGCCAAGAATGGTCATTTCAGATATGTAGGGGCCATCTAACCAACATGCTAAAGAACCAATCACACATTGCTTGACTTTATTGAACTCATTTTTTATTTTCAGAAGTTTGCATTTACATAAATATATACAAACACTGCCTGGTACCCATCTGAAGGTTGTAAACAAACGTTTGCCCTTTTACTAGTAGAATAAGTCTTAAATGTAACATTTTATATAGCTACATTGAAGAGAGTGAGATCTGTTTTATATTTTATATTAAATGTTCCTCTACCACTGAAAAAATTAATAAATCAAGGTACACTTTATACAGAATTGACAAGAGATGAGAGGGGAAATTCTGAATAAAAATGAGATATGTATTCTCCAGTGGTGTCATAATTTTAGGGTATCTTTTTCCACAAAGCTCAGATTCTCTTTTCTAAAGTGAACAAAAGCTCTTGTAAAAAATGGAATAATGGACTGTCAGAAGGGAATGGAGGAATAAACCACACCAAACAGCACTTTTGAGGAGGGAGGAAAACTGAAGTAAATGAAATATGGAAATGGAGTGAACAGCAATAAAGGCGAGAGTACCAGGGGGAAGAAACAGGTCATGGCAGTCAACCATTTTATTAGAGCCATCTGGGGAATTACGCTGATATAAAATAAGGTCGTGAGAGAAGCAGGCTGGTCACTTTATACTCTCCAAGTAAATGTCAATCTTGCGGCCCCAACCGACAGAAATCACAAGTCTGCCAAAACAAATAAAAGAGGGAATCAGACAAAAAATAAGGGGGGGATAATATCCATTAAGAGTATGGCGCTCACAGCCAGCAGAGACTCACACATTCCTGTGCAGTGTCAGATAGGCGCAGCCACAAATCTCAGCACATCTGGGGAAAATGCAGCTTTGCTTCACAACTGCTTTATAGGGAATGTGAGATAATATCTTCAGTACTCTGAATAATCAGTCATACTCAAGTGCAAAGAAAATCAATCAAATGCACATTAAGAACTATGAGGCATTATTGACCTCTGCTGAGGATCTTCACACACTGGCCATTGTTGAAGTTTCACATCTTAAGCCATGTCTCTTCCTCCAGTCACTAGCCTGCATGGTGAAAATTAAAATGGAATGTAAAATAATACAGCAAAAATTTTAATAATTAATATTTTCCAGTGTCATATCAATTATTTCGCTCTAACAACCTCCTTCCGCTAGTGTCAAATGCCATGCAGGTAATTGCAGACTCTCCATAAGCACATCCATACTCAAACACTTGAGCTCCAGTTTCCACATCCTAGACTTTAACAACCTGAATTCAAGTAAATATGTTAAAGCACTACTTTTAGACAAGAGGGACTGTTGCTTTCCAAGTCTATGGAGGACCAAACCTGCAGAAATTAAAATAAATAAATGTAATAGTAGTAAAATAAATTAAGGAATAAATTACTTAAAACAAATACAATGCCTGTTTAATTAAATTAGTCCTAAATTAATTTTTGTATTACTTTTTTCCTTTATTAATTATTTTCTGTATTTATTTGTAACTTTTTTAAGTTTTCATTCTTTTTACATCTATCTATCTATCTATCTATCTATCTATCTATCTATCTATCTATCTATCTATCGATGTATCAGTCTGTCTGTCTGTCTATCTATCTGTACCCATACATTTTGGTTATCATATGGCTATATAAGAATAGGAATATATCCTAGAAATCATATTAAACTACTTGCATAGTTTATGTATGGTTTACGGTCAGTAAGATTTTATTAAGAAATTAAAATGTTCATTCAGCAAGGACACACCGATCAAAACTGACAGTAAAAGCTTTTACATAATTGCAAAAGATTTGTATTTCAAATAAATGCTGTTCATTTGAACTTTCTATTCATCAAAGAATACTGAAAAAAAGATGTATCACAGTTTCCACAAAAATATTAAGCAGCAACTGTTTTCAATATTGATAATAAATGTTTCTTGAGCACCAAATCAACAAATTAAAATGATTTCTGAAGGATCGCGTGACACTGAAAACTGGAGTAATGACAGCTGAAAATTCGGCTTTGCCATTGCAGAAATAAATTCCTTTTAAAATATATTCAAATTGAAAAGTTACTTTAAACGGTAATATTTCACAAATATTCTTATATTTACTGTATTTTTGATCAAATAAATGCAGCCTTTGTGGTCAGGAGAGACTTTTTTCAAAATCATTACACCCCAAACTTTTCAGCTGTAGTGTATCTTTATCAAATGTTGTCTATATCATAGCTTCATGATAAACTGTTTATAAGAAACAATGATATCTAAAGCTACTTTTTACTAATCGTTACTAATTTACTAATCACCTTGAAACAAATGAGTATGAAAGACTTTCTCAATGTGTTTCACACATATACTCCTCAAAACCATTCACCGAGCCCTCAGAGCAGCTCACCACCTGCCTAAACTCCTCACTGTATCCGCAGCACAACACTGGCTCTTTATGGGACACAATCTGACTGCCTTTAGGCTGTGGTCTACAACAGATGGAATACGGAAGGAGCAAAATGCATGACAACTGATGATGAATGACGTGATGATCATTCTAACTATACAGATAACCTAACACCTTACAGCCAAAGGATACTTAAAACAGAATTTGAAATATTCGTTAGATAGCATACTTTATCTGAAGGGATAGTAAAGCGAGGGAATCTGAGGCAATGTAAAGCCCCTTCACAGCTGAAGAGTAGAGGCACGCAGACAATTCTCCCTGGATCTGACTTGCTTTTGGATGTGCAGTAAACAGACATGTCTGATCCTTAATATGCCATATCTAAAAGAAAAATAATAATAATAATATCATCATTCAAAAATAAAATATTTTCATGACAGAAATTCTGTCATCATTTACTCACTTTCATGTTGTTCCAAGCCCGAATGACCCTCTTTCTAATGTCAAACATTAAAGGAGAATATCCTGCCCAACGTTTTCAAAATGATAAAAGTAAATAAGGACTGGGGCTGTCAAGCTGTGAAAACGATTCAAATGCATCATATTGCAAGTCTTCTGAATAGCTTTGCATCATGAAAAGACCAGATCAGTCTGATTCATGAACTAATAAACATCAGTCATAAAATAACTGTTGTTTAGTAAACTGGGTCAACTGATTCATAGAAGAAGAAAAAACCTTCATGAATATTGGCTTCTATGGTTCCATGCAGAACCATTAACATTGATTAAATCCTTTCCATTCCATGAACGTTTCTTTATAGTGGAAAAAAAATATTTTTTTATATATACTGTATATAAAATGGTTTACCAAATGGTACTTTGGAGAACCTAAAATGGTTCTTCTGTGGCATCACTGCGAAAACCCTTTGGGGCCTTTATGGTTACAGTTGCTTTCTTATGTTGAACACAAAAGAAGATATTTTGAAGATTGCTGGTAATCAAACAGTTGGTGGTTGCCATTGACTTCCATAGTAGGGAAAAAAATACTATGGAAGTCAATGGCAACCACCAACTGTTTGATTACCAGCAATCTTCAAAATATCTTCTTTTGTGTTCAATATAAGAAAGCAACTCATACAGGTTTGGAACGACATGAGGGTGAGTGAATGATGACAGACTTTTCATTTTTGGGTGAACTATCCCTTTAAGAGTGTACTTTTCTAATGAAGGAATGACTTTAAAGACTTTTTACAGTGCATATGTACTTGACTCATATGGGTCATTTTTGTAGTGTTTTTGTGATTTTGGAGCTTGACAGCCCCCGTCCTTATTCACCTTCATTATACTGACAAGAGGGATAAGGATATGCTTTAAAATTCCCCTTTTGTGTTCAGGATATAGATAAAAGAAAGTCATACGGGTTTAGAACAACATTAATAGACAAGTGGTGCAATGTTGCATTTGGTTTTTCTGATTATGAAAATCCAGGAAAGCACTGTAGCTCAGTTTAATGCCTGGTTTTTGTTTTGTTTTTTCAGATAAAGAACTTTTCAAACATTCAGATTTGACGTTTGAGTAATGAATTAATTTCTCACCTTAGCGGTGTTGTCTGTGGAGACTGAGAAAATGTGCCCATCTTCTGAGGCAATACAGAGGTAGGAAACAGGGGCAGTATGACCTTTCAAAATCCCTGTTGGTTTTCTGCCATTTCAAAATGTAAAATAACTAGCCTGCCACCGAACATCAGTATTTGAACACAATATCATCAGTGTGTATTTCATATTCTCTTAAATAACAGAAAAGCAGTTGTCCAGAAGAATAAAAACTAAGATCCAAGATTTAACCCTTGTGCTGTGTAATTTGGTGTACCCAGTCAAAAATGACCGGCCTTTTAAAAATCGCTTGTAAATCTCTCATTATGCTATATTATCACCAAATCTTGGATTCTTGGATCTGAGGTGCATAACAGTGTTGCCAAATCCAAGTTTATTCTGCAGAATTGGGCTAATTTTATACTGTTGCCACGGGTTGTTTTTAGTCTATGGGTTGAAGCGAATCACCCCGACCCCCAGAACGTGATTTTGACTAAGGAGGACCCCTGTGGAATTTCCTCCAGAACATGACTGGGCTAGTTTTGGCTGTGATTGGGCTAGTTTTGAGTACAAAACCTGTGCTAATTAAAAGAAAACAAGTTGACAAAAAGAATGATTCCAAGATTTGGTGATTAAAGAGCATAATGAGAGATTTACAAGCAATTTTTTGTGGCCGGTCATTTTTGACTGCGAACACCACGAGTGTAACAAGCTAGGGGGGAGGGAATTATTACATTTTTGGTGGGAAGTTTTTATTCATTACCAGACAAAAATCCTCTCCGGGTCAAAATAACTGGAACACAACATGAGGGTTAAAAGAACTGGAAACATAAGAGATGCCAGTTTATGAAGACGATATCATCAGGCTATAAGGCACACCTAGGGACATATGGCATCCACATGCGCAACAGCTTGTCCATCCCACCGGTGACCAAAAGATTTTGATTCGTACAGAAGTCAAAGGTCGCGACTCCTTTAGGAACAGTGAAGACTGTTTGATTGCTTGTTGCCCTCTGTGCAACTTTCGTAGATTTTCTCTCTCCACACACTTCTGTCTTCTCTCTCATCTGCTCTTGCATGTAGGTTGATGGATGAATGCTTCCTAATTAAAAGCAGATTGTCAAACATGCATACATCCATACACCCATATCTACTCAAACAGATCCCAGCTGACAGATTCCGAACCCTTTTCCCCTCTTTCTGAGTCACGGCGTGTTATTCAAATGAGTTTAACCAGAGCTTCATTACACGGAGAGCTTTGACAGATCTCTCTTCTGGCATTAAACATGCAAGACGCCAGAGTTGCTATTTTCTTCCTTCTGCAATGTTAAACAGACTTCACTCAGAAAGAAGGGAGAACGCAAGGCACACTATTTTCTATACACTTTTGGGTGAATCTGAATGTCTAGGTCATATTTCATCCTAAAATCAACAGTAAAAAATGTTAATTAAAATCTTGCATAAATAAAATGAACCCTATTTTTAAGATCATTAAGATTTTTTGCTGTGACGTTATTTTCGTTCAACTAATTACATTTGACCCCTATTCTCGTTATCATAGTGTGCCTATATGTTTTTCTTTTGCTTGTATTTCTCATTATTTTTTTAAATTATGATTCTCATTATTGTAATACAATAATGAAGAAAAGAATGTGCTTAACTGTCATAAAATAATGTCACAGTGTAAAAAACAATAGTAATTAAAAAGACTTAATTTTATTAATGAAAAATATTTCTCATCTTTTGTTTTGATTTTGGGGTGACATTCAACCCTGCTAATTGAGAGCAAAGAAAATAATCACATTATCCCACTGTACTGCAAAAAGAAAAACAACAGAAGTAACTTTTAAATGTTACCTATAACAAGGGCAAAGTCTTCATGCATTGATGAGGATACAATGGCAGGTATGCTTTGAAAATATTTCACCTGAAATGATAATAAAATATACTGTAACATTTAGACCATTATTTTTCTTTTGCAGAAAAGAGATCATTATAAATTATTTATTTAAAAAAATTATTCTCTGTCAGTATTATCCTTGGATCATCTCTCAATGCACTTTGAGTGGAATATTTACAGTGGATTTCAATGTATATTTTTGTGAATTATGAATTGAACAATACTCAAGAGAAGAAGACATTGAAATACTACTACTACTACTACTACTAAGAAACATTTAACCTTTGACACCCAGTCTTGGTGGAATTTCCATCTGATAAATGTCATTTCTGGAGATTGAACTGCATGGTCAATGCTTATGTTTGGCATGTTGTCAACCTGCGGCAATCTTTTCCATAATCTAGGGCATAGATGCATAAAAAAAAGCTTACATGACTAACAAATACTACACAAAGGACTGTCCAGGCCATTTCTAGGCCTGTTTGGTTTTTGCTTATGTTGTAATTAGAATAAACATGTCATTTATGGCCTGGACTGTAAATAAGGTTAAAATCATAAACAGTAATCAAGGTCATAAAATATTCTTAACATGTCAGTTATCATTCACATATCTGTGCACGGCTCTCCAGAGAACAGTATCAGTTTACTAATTCATTTATTCATTAAATTATGAAAACCGGGACATGTTTGTATGATTTGCTCCTGTAATTTTGTTTTACAAAACTGCACATTAAAAATGAGTATTATTACAAAAACCTTGTTTACCTCAGCTTCTCCCTGACCGATTTCATTAGCGGGATGTTCACACAGCCCTAGAGTGCCAAAAGCTTTGTGATTAAACAAATACATTGTATTATATGAAATTCACGTGTTGGATTGCCTACGTTTACTTACTTGAGTATCACCATATACAATGATACATTCATCTGGGCCAGTAGAGCTGACAAAACAGGACTATATTTTTTATTTACAAGAAAAGCAAACATGGAAATAGCATCAAAGAACATACTGTGCTCTTGTTCTTAAATATTTAATTACAAAAAATAAAAAATGCATGAGCCAACATAATGTACCCTTGTTATTTCAAACCTTGTTTCTTATGTAATGTTATATAATATTGTTAACTTGCAAATGCAAAGCTAATAATGTGTTTTTGTTTATTAAAAAAATATCTGAATACATTGTAATCAAGTAATCTAGGTTTAAAGGCACAGTTTCTAGTACACTCAACTGACAGCAAGGCTCTAAACTGGAAAGCTCATAAAACTGAATCTCTCTGGATCTGTAAAGTGGGAAAAGAGATGCTGTTTAGACTGGCTGAGGCTGAGATCAGAAAGATTTTCTTAAGATCACTATAAAGTTGCATAGTTGTACTTGTGTAGCAGAGCAGTCCCTAGGCTGCTCCAAAGGGAATTGTCCCTGTAACAACTGTAGGTTGCTTTGCATAAAAGAGTCTGCAAATTTACTGCTTAGTGTTCATTTAAACTAGCATGCCATGAGCAAAAATCTTCCTTAGAATGTTATGTATACTACAGTGCATAATAAAGACTGTTATGTACAAGTAAATGTATTTTAAGAGCAGTTTACCCTGTTCCAATAATCAGCTTGTTATAGTCAGGCATTGGCACAAAATCAGGAGCCCATTTTGGTTTTCAACCAATGGATCTCTCAGGCTGCATATAGAAACAGAAAAAGGATTCAAATAAAATAGTGGGTCCATAAAATAAAAAAAATGCAGAATCTCATTACATGTTATATAAAAATAATAAGAATCCAGAATGTAAAAGTAACCTACAAACACGTTCTTCAAATAAAGTTTGGGGGTCCAGAAGCTAACAACCCCATCTTCTCTAAGAGTGACAACGGTGCCATTAGGAGGGAAGTGGATTCTCAGAGCGGGCTCCCCGCGGTTTAGAGACTTGACGATAGCTGGTAATACGAAGGCTGTCATCTTACTGCGACGCACAGTCTCTTCCTTCTCTTTGTTTTCCAGGTATACGTATGTGCAGAACTCATGCTAAAAGAAAAGGAGGAACACTTAAATAGACTTTAATAAAATATGGTGTGGAAGTGTGTTCAGTATTTTATGGTAAATGTTATGAGTCTCATTCACTAAGCATGCAACCGCTCATATTACTGTGACTAAATCCTAAGCGAGAATGCTTTAATTTCTAATAATAACTGTAGGATAATGCAACATTTGAATATTAATATTATAATACTATAAAAAAAAATTAAATAGTGGTATGTATTCATTACATGTTACATGTTTGGAAATTTGAAATAAACTGAAGTGTGAACTTAACTTCAGTCATGATTACTATTTGACAACGTTGGTTAGCAGTTTTTATGCACAAATATGTCTGTATTTAAGGTTAGTGAATGAGACTCATTTCAACAGCTTGCTCAAAGTTTTTTCAAGTGCAAAAACTCAGCTCAAAAAATGCATTTAACAAATGGTCTCTTCATCTATTAAACAAGAGCAAGTTTGAGATTTCAAGGGGAAACAGTGAATTATTCAATACCCACTCGATTTTCCCATGGCCAGTGTAATCGATCTTCATGAAAAGCTGCTGAATTTGAGAATGAAATGGGTGGAAAGACAGTGAGAGAGAGAAAAGATGTACAATCACATGATAAAGATTTTAGGCCTTGGGCCTCCATTAATCCATTTACGCAAGCCAGAGGATATTACTGAATAGCTAAAACTCTCAGTACAGTATTTTTACAGACAGATTAAATCATCATATCTCCTTTGTAAGGCAATGGTTGCAATCACACTTACAATTGATTTCAAACCTGGGCATTTTTTCACAACAGACTGGAATTCTGCATAATCCAGCATATAGATGCCAGCCTTTGCAAACTCCTGCACAAGACAACATAATTAGGAAAATCCCTTTTTGTAAAGTTATTTATTTTAAGATTTCCAAATAATCCAAATATTTTGAATACTTACATCATAGGCCAGCTTAATTTGCTTTAGATCATGAATGGACACCATCTGCTCAATCTATATTGGACAGTAAAAATAAATTAAACAAAAATGATTAAATCTCAATTCGTCATACAACGTGAGTTTGAAGGAGCGTGTATTAAATGTTCTCAATTTTGAGAACTACAGAGAGAATTAACAGAGATGAACATCATAGAGTTACTGAATGGTGGATGATAATTCAACATAGTATAAATCGACAAGTGTTGTTTTGACATTTGTTGAATGATCAAACAGCACCTTCCAGCATGTCAAAAAATTCGACAACGTATGCTGTTGTTACATGTTCTGCTCCTCCACCTCCTTACATTAATGAATTCACTTGAAATTGAAATGAATTTGTTGCAACATGATGCCCTTTAATTTTGTTGTGGATCAAAAGCCAATTGCTTCATCAGTCTGCTGTCTGCAGGAAATCAAGAAATTACATGCCAGTCAAACCATCCACCATGAATAAAGAAATTATATATGATGACAAAAGATATACACAAAATATATATACTGTGTGTGTGTGTGTGTGTGTAGGTTCCTTCTCCATTTTCCAATGGATTTATAGAATAAAGTTTAAAAAAAAATAATATTTAAAAGTATATTACTATTATTATATTATATTAAATTATTCTTTGGTGTGCAAGTGACATCATGCTAAATTTCTCTAAATCTGTTCTTATAAAGAAACAAACTCATCTACATCTTGGATGGCGTCATCTGAAAACAGCTGAGCTACAGTAACACTACTGAAAAAAATGTAGTTAGCAGTGTCCATTCTTGTAGTTAGTTGCTCTTCTACACTGATAAATACAGATACAAACTTTCATGCCTATTTCAGTGTGCAGTCAGTTGGCAAATTACCTACAGTACAAACAATGTTGGGCTTGACAAGGAAAAAGTAATTGATTTGCTTACTAGGGTGCAAGTTCAAGCACTCTGTTAAAATAAATGATGCATCTCTACTGTGTCATTTCATTCAATCGGTAGTCATGACAGATTACTCTGCAGTGGTTGCCCATCCAAAGGTCATCCAGCTAAAGAATTAATGGATTCTGTACTAGATTCAAAATGACATTTCAGGCAAAGGTTCATGATTTGGTTTTGGCATATTTAATGAATGTTTGATATAGGAAGAGTAATCCATTATACTCCACTGACACCTTGAGGTCAGGAGATTGAAAGGAGTCTGACTAAAATGGCAGTTGTAATATGGTTACTTCCACATCAAAACCTGGGACATAAAAAATGCTTATTGAAGATTAAATGGCTTGTCTACACAACATATGATATGGTTAAAAGCATATAAAAGATATTAAAAGATACATATACACGCTGTAACATACCTAAAGTTGATGCTCTATGGTCTGTTTACGGGTCAGATAGAACGAGTTTGAAAAATGCTGCTAACCAACAAGATTAGACTTATAGGAGGGGTGGAGTCTGTTGAGGAGGGGGCGGGGTTAAATACATATATTAAACATTATAATATCATATTAAAACATTATATTTGACTCTATAATTTCAAATGCAACATTATGGATTTGAGGAGTACCTCAGTACAGCTGCCCAACCCCCTCATATATTGCTATAACATTTCATTTGCATACCTTGGCTGGTGAAAGATGATGCTGGGGCAAGTTGCCGTTCAATCTAGGTGGAATATAATTGTTGGGAAATGCAGCCAAGCAGCAGATGCTGCACAAGCGTGACCCTTTGACTTTTACCTTGAGCTCATAGAGGGTGCCGGCAGGATCTGCTCTGTAGCGTTGTCGCACGTTGAGTTTAACAATATCTCTCAGGGCAAGAGTGTCGTCTGGGTTCTTGCCTCAAAAGATCCCTCTCCAGCCAATCGGGAAGCTGTTGGCTCCTCTCTGTAGTGTCTAAATAACTGAAGACAGACCCACTAGAATGAAGCACCGTCAGTCTGCTGTCTGTACCCCACACCCTGCTTCTGGCTCAGTCTAGCAGCTCCATACACTGGTCCAAACTCTGCCGAAATACTGCATAAATATGAATATACTGCTGAATATACTATTTATATATATTTTTTTTTTATTATGTTTTTCGGATCAGTTTTGTATTAATTTCCATATATATATATATATATATATATATATATATATATATATATATATATATATAT